>NC_136266.1:29255202-29432702 GCF_964187855.1 Myxine glutinosa | reverse complement strand
AGGAAAATAAGAGACAGGAAATGGTCATGAAGGGTGCTACTGCTATGGAAGTCACAGACTCAGACTCTGACTCTGAGACCACGGCACAGGCTGGTTCTTCATCATCTGATGGTGGGATATCTCGTCCCAAGAAAAGAAGGCCTATCAACATTGTCACTCCTGAAGTCGCAGCTTCTTTGGATCGTACGAAAACAAGTGACCGAATGGCTGTCCACAACTTGGCATCCATTTGTAGAGCAGTAGGATGGGATCCTGCAGAGCTGGCACTGAACCGATGGACAGTGCGGCGGAATCGCATGATGCATCGATGCAAAACCATGGACGAAATAAAAGAAGCATTTCATCAAAATGTGCAGGGTCCTTTTGTGGTCCATTGGGATGGAAAGCTTCTTCCCGATGTCACTGGAGATTTTGTGCATGTGAAGGTGGATCGTCTTCCAATCCTTGTGTCCAACCAGTACCATGGAATGGAGCAGCTGTTGAATGTTCCCAAGTTACCTGACGGGGGAGGAGAAGCTATGGCAACCGCTGTAGTGGACACACTGAAGAGCTGGAACCTTGTGGGCAAGGTGAAGGCTTTGTCTTTTGACACAACGGCCAGCAATTCAGGTGTTCGTGGAGGGGCTGCTGTTCTTATTGAAAAGAAGCTACAGACTGAACTAATTCATTTGGCTTGCCGCCATCATGCGCACGAAATCATTCTGGGAGATGTTTTCACGACTCTTTTCGGTCCTTCATCAGGCCCTGACATCCAGCTTTTTAAGCGGTTTCAGGCAGAGTGGCTGTCCATTGCCCATCACCAACCAAAAAATGGATTCACAGATCCTGATACGGCAGCTGAGTTTGCACAGAACAATGACATGATGGATGAAGCTCTGGAATTTGCTCTTGTGTGTTTGAAAGATCAGCAGCCACGAGATGATTATCGTGAACTCCTAGAACTGACTGTCATCTACATGGGAGGAATCCCACCTCGTGGAATCCGGATCATGGCTCCAGGAGCAATGCACAGAGCCAGATGGATGGCAAAAGCACTATATTCACTACAGGTGTTCATGTTTCGGTCAGAGTTCCACTTGACACTTCGAGAGGCGAGAGAACTCCGAGCCTTCAACATTTTTGTCTGCCTTGTGTATGTACAGGCTTGGTTTCGGGCTCCACAAGCTATTGAGGCTCCCCTGAATGACATTAACCTCTTCAAGAAGTTGGAAAAGTTTGAACAAATCAATCAGAAGATGGCTCAGGCAGCCTTGAAGGCACTTGGCCGCCACACGTGGTACATGAGCCCAGTACTAGTGGCATTTGCATTCTTTGACACCAGAATTGACAAAGAAAGCAAGATCAATATGATTGAAGCATTGAAAAATGACGGTGAAAACCCCTCTCCAAAGAGACCAGCTATCAAACGAGGAACCGCCCTGTCAATCGCTGGCCTCATAACAAAACACACCAAGCATTTCTTCAGCATCCTAGGGACCCCAACTGATTGGATGGATAAGGATCCTGGTTCATGGGAGCAAGAAACCAGCTTTCAGGAAGCAAAGAAAGCCGCCAGTGGCTTAGTCGTGGTGAACGACAGGGCAGAAAGGGGTGTCGCATTGATACAAGACTACAATAAGCTCCTTACAAAGGATGAAGAGCAAAAGCAAGCTCTGCTCCAAGTTGTTGCTGCTCACAGGAAGATGTACCCCGATGCCAGGAAGGCAACAGTGGTGAAACAGGCCCAGAAATAGGAGTTACATTTCTCATTATATTTGGGTTTTTAAATATTATGTGATATGGTGTCTCTTCATTTTATGAACTAAACATTTGGATTGTTATCATTGAATTTGAGTTTTCATAGCAATATAGTGCTATTTGTGCAGCTATTGTAACTTGTGTTTGCTAGAATACAAAGAAAGTGAGTGGAGGGTGGATTTTCATAAAACAAACTTCTGGTTTTGCTTTCGATCCATATATAGAAAAGTTTTGTAGACACCTTTAGTTTGAAGGCTGATGTGGCACCCCTAAATAAAATCAGATTGCTTTCATATTTGGTGTCTTTTCATTTTGGAACAAAAGGAACAACATAAAGCCATGTCCCAGTAAATATTTTTAAAAAATTATTTTCAGCACCACCCTAATATATATATATATCTTCCTTCCAAACACAACACAACAACAGGCATTTTAAGGCCATTTTCCCTGCAAGAGTGGGGGTTAGCCCACTATATATATACACAGTCGTGGCCAAAAATATTGGCACCCTTGCACTTTTTTCAAATAACTCACAATTTTCACTAAAAATAAGTTGCAATTGACAAAAGTATTTGGTCTCCACAATTCTTTATTTCACTGTTCATATCACAGAACTTTTGTTTTTGTTTCAGAACTTAATACAGACTTGGCATTTAATATGGAATTTTTTTTTTTCTTGACGGGTTTACTTTCTTAACTCAGTATATCAAGCTGGTGAGTTTCTTTTACACTTTGGTGTTTATTTGTTAAAAGAACCATGTCACTGATTGTCTGTCGCAGCAAGAAGTCAACAACAGGATTATATCACAGGTGGCGTGGCAAAATGTACGGACAGGTGCATTTGACGATTGGCTTCACAGTCGGGTATACAAGGGTTGTTGCATTCTGTATTAGTGGAAAACAACTGCTGCACGTCTCCAAAAGTTATTGCCGCTTCCTCTGGAGATGGTCCGTCAACTTGACAATACTGTTTGTCATGGAGTGGTGGCTTTACGAAATTACGGCATGAAAGAGCGTGGTATTGCTCGGCAGTATGGCATCACTCAAGGTCAGGTGTCAAAGATCCTGAAACGAAATGCTCAGAGGGGTGTCCCTACTCCAATACCGAGGCCAGGACGTCCCCGCAGAACCACGAGGAGGGATGATCGCCAGCTGCACTGGTTAGTCCGCAATGGCCGTACCAAGTCAGCTAATCGGCTTCGGGCTGAGTGGCAGCAACTGACAAATGTGCCTGTATCCAGAAGGCTAGTCAACCAATGACTGGTTCAAGCAGGCTATCATGCCAGGCGTCCCTTGAGAAAGCCACGCCTGACCAGACAACACTGCCAGCGCCGATTGCAGTGGGCCAGAGAGCACCGTCAATGGCAGCCAGGACACTGGAATCATGTGATCTTCAGTGACGAGTCTAGATTTCTGGTCTACCGTCAAGATGACCCTGTCCGAGTGCGCAGTCAAGTGCATGAAGCCTACAACAAAGATTGTATCATGCCAAGAGTCCAAGCTGGAGGTGGTGGGGTGACCGTTTGGGCTGCTTTTCATGCAGGGGGCAAAACTGACCTGGTTGTTCTGAATGGAAACCTGAACCAGTTCAAGTACAGGGCCATTCTGGAAGAAACAATGCTTCCATTTGCTCGTGCAGCCTTTCGAGAAAACTTTGTCTTCCAAGATGACAATGCACGGCCTCATCCTGCTCGCATGATCCAACACTTTCTTGCTGACCGTGGTGTAGAGCATATGGAGTGGCCTGCCATGTCCCCGGATATGAATCCGATAGAGAACTTGTGGGCAAAATTAACGCGTCAACTCGGCCACTTGGACCAGCAGCCGGCCTCTGTGCATGAATTGCAGCAGGTGATTGTCACTGCATGGCAAGCGATTCCTGTCCAAACCTTCGCAAATCTCGTGAACAGCATGCCTCAACGTGTACGTGCTCTCCTGAACGCTCGTGGAGGTTACACGAAGTACTGAACTGTAATTTTAGTGTCCGTAATCCCAGTCGTAATTTAACTTTTGTTTTTGTTACAAAAAAAATTTGGCTGATGTGCAAAATAAAGAGATACTTCTGGAAAACGTACAGAAGTTTAACACAGTACTGTCCATGAATTGAGTTCGATATCAGTTTACATCACTTTCAAGGATCAATTTATTTGTTTTGAAATGTGAAATGTGGTTTTTGTTTCTTTTAAAGGTCACATTAAAAAATCTAGAATAATTTCAGCATAATTCCAATGAACTTTTGGTTCTAAGACATCTTGAAAAGTAAGTTCACCCCCACAAAAGAAATATTCCATATTAAATGCCAAGTCTATATATCCTTTTAAATCAGAAAATAAAAAGAAATAGCATTGACAAAATTATTGACACCCTTGACTTAATAGTTGGTAGCACAGACTTTGGACAAAATAACTGCAGTCAAGCACTTCCGATAGCCATGAATGAGCTTCCTCCACCACTCTACTGGCAGTTGCACCCACTCTTCTTGTGCAAACTGCTCCAGTTCTCCCAGATTTGAAGGGTGCCTTCTCCCAACTGCTGTTTTCAGATCTCCCCACAGGTGTGCAATGGGATTTAGATCTGGACTCATTGCTGGCCACTTCAGAACAGTCCAGCGTCTTGTCTTGAACCATTCCTGGGTGCTTTTTGGAGTGTGTTTTGGGGTCACTGTCCTTCTGCAACACCCATGATCTTCGACGGAGACCCAGCTTTCTGACACTGGGTTTTTTTGGGGGGTTTTTTTTGTATACATAATCGAGGCTTGTGAAAGAGCTAACATTTATCACACAAACAAATCAAACAGACAAACAAACAAAGTATATAAAAAGGGGAGCGGTAGACAAGATGGGGAGAGAAGGGGAAGCACATAAACACAACATTTGTGAGGGACATCGGGAATGTGTGGAAGGGGGAGGGCTTAGGGGGAGGTGGCGTGGGAATGGGGGGGGGGGAGGGGGTGGGAGACGTATAAACAAGGACACCAAGGACTTCCAGGAAAGAAGTTGGTATTTCAAAAAAGAGGATTTGGGGTGAAATTAGCAGGGGTAGAAAAGATCAAGGTTTTGGATGGGGGAAGATAAGAGATGGTGGTGAAGAGCTGTTTTAAAGACCTGGAGGGAGGAGTGGGATTGAAGGGAGTGGGGGAGTTTGTTCCAGAGGCGGGAGAAAAGAGGAATGAAACAGTGAAGGTGGGCAGAGAGTCTTGATTTTGGCAGTTTTAACCACAAGAGGGTTGCAGGCAGATCTTGTGTAACCTTTAGGAATATTTGGGGGACAGAGCCCAGAGAGAGCTGGAGGAGCAAGGCCGGAAAGGAGTTGGCAGAAGACGGAAAGACCACCAACCTGCCTGCGGTGAGTATGTGAAAGGCCCTCGGAGGTAGCTTCATCACGGGAGATTCCAATGATTCGGAACGCTTTGGTTTCAACAGTGTGAAGACGAGCTAGGTGTGAAGCAGGAGCACCAGCCCAGAGGGGAGAGCAGTATTCCATTGAGCTGTGGATGAAAGCCTTGTATGTGGCGAGGAGCTCAGGTGTGCCTAGGAAGGACTTCGCACGATGAAGGATGCCCAGTCGGCGACTGGCTTTGGAGGCCAGATTTGAATTGTGGTTTTCCCAGGAAAGATCATGGCAGATAGTGAGACCCAGAAGCTTGAGTGACAGAACTTCTTGGAGAGGATTATTCAGAAAGTGGATGGGAGGGTTGTCCAATCGGTCTTTTCGGAGAGACATCGTAAGAGTGTGAGATTTGTCAGGATTGAAAGACATGTTCCACTTGTTTGCCCAGTCAGTGATTTTGTCCAGGTCTGCAGAGAGTGAGGAGGCTGCAGACTGCCGATCTGAGTGATGAGGAATGGAGCGACAGATTGGCGTCATCAGCAAAGAGATAGAGAGGATTTTCAAGAGAGTTGGGGAGATCATTGATGAAGACCAGAAAATGTACAGGGCCCAGAACACTGCCGTGGGGAACTCCAGCCTGATCAGGAAGAGGAGATGAGAGAAACCCATTCAGGGCCACACGTTGACTACGACTAGAGAGGAAGTCCGCCAGCCATGCGTGGAGATTTCCATGGATACCAGAGGAGGAGGGTTTGGTGAGCAGAGCGGGGTGCCAGACCGTATCGAAGGCATGTGATATGTCTAGGGAGACAGCTGTAATTTCCTGTTTGGCATTGAGGACCTCCATCCATTGTTGAGACAGCAGAAGCAGCATGTCAGGAGTAGAGTGACCTGGTCTGAAACCAAATTGATGATCAGAGATCAAGCCATTGGAGAAGAGGAAAGATTTCATATCCGAAGCAATGATGGATTCCATGACTTTGCAGATAATTGGGAGAAGGCTGATTGGTCTGTAGTTGCTAGGATCTGTTTTTGCACATTTTTTGTGTAAAGCGGTGATGTTGGCTGATTTCCAAGCAGATGGCAGTTGACCTTGAGCAAAAGAGAGGGTGAAGAGAACAGAGAGAGGGAGTGAAAGAGCGGAAGAACAGGATTTTCGGACCCGTGGGCTGATGCCTTCAGGTCCAGTTGCAGAATCAGTCGAGGGTTGACAGAAACTTTCCCACCTTGTCAGGAGGAAAGGACACAGAGTCCAAGAGCAGCTGGGTTCGACTGGGTACGGTGGGTACAGAGAGGGATGGGTTTGGGACACAAGATTTAGAGGCAAACACAGAGTTGAGGCATTCAGCTTTTTCACATGCGGAGTCAGCTGTGTCGCCGTTTGAGGTAAGGGAGGGGATGGAGGGGGAACAAACACCAGAAACAGATTTGACCAGATGCCACCAGGATTTGGAAGAGGGAGACAGATAAGAGAGTTCAGTCTTGAGAACAGAGAGATATTGTTTCCTGGCTCTCCAGAGGGTGGACACACTTGTTTCGGGCTTTGTGAAAGGAAATGAGATTTCCTTCTATTGGATTTGCTTTCCAGGAGATGAAGGCAAGTTGTTTCTGGGCAACAGCCTCACTACAAGATTCTGTGTACCATGGACGGGAGGAAGGGTATGACAACTGAAGACGAGATGGGATAAATCTGTGCATGAGAGAGAGCAATTTACTTTGGAAGAATTCCCAGGATGAGTTGATGTAAGAGGTGGTAGAGATGGGAAACCAGTCCAGATGATTGATGGCTGCTTGAAGACCGTGCCAGTTGGCCTGAGTGAAATGCCAGACTCGTCGACGCTGAGGAGGCTCCCTGAGAATGGTCAGAGAGATGTCCACTTTAACAAGCACATGATCATATGAGCCGATTGGAGCAGAAGAAGAGCAGCAGACATTTTCAGGGAAGTTAGTCATAACCAAGTCCAGAAGAGAAGATGCTCCGTTGACTGAGATCCGGGTCGGGAAATTGACAGATTGTGTCAGTCCAAGTGAGTCGCAGAAGTCCTTTCCTGAGGAGCCATGCCTGGTGAGAGAGGTACCCACACCCAGCCAACTGGCATGGTGACAATTGAAATCACCACATATGAGGAAGAGAGAGTTAGGATGAGTAGATAGAAGTGGGTCCATATTATCAGATGGAGATGGAGTCATCACTGTTTGGTGGACGGTACAACACACATATGAACAAGAGGTGGGAGCGAAGGAGAAGCCGTAGCCAGAGGTATTCCTGGGGGTGAGGTGGAGAGAGGGCAGTGCAGGGCGAGTGAGAAAGGGAGTTTTTGATAAAGATAGCAACCCCACCTCCAGGACGAGGCTCAGGTCTATCATACCGGAGGAGAGGGTAACCCGGGAGAGATACTAAGGAATCAGAGACATCATGAAGGAGGAAAGTTTCTGTTAAGCAGATCACGTCTGGTTTGTCAGAAGCAACCTGTATGGAGAGATCAGTTAAGTTTGAACGAAGGCCCCGGATGTTTGAGGTCCATCCCGTTAATGAAGAGGAAGGGGGAGCATCGGATACACAACAGGGGGGAGGAGGGGTAGGGTAAGTTGTGGAAGAGGAGGAAGAGGTAGGGAGAGCTGTTGAAGGTGTGTCAGAGATTTCAGAATAGCTCGGAGAAGGGGAAGGATGGGGCAGACAAAAGGTTTGATGGTGATTGGGTGAGGCACAATGAGGTGTTATTTGAGGAGGGGGAAGAGCGAAGCAGGAGGTTGGGGGAGATGGAGGTGAGAGTTGGAAGGGGGAAGAAGCGGGGAGGATGCTTTGAGGAGGAGGGGTGAGAGGGGGGAAATGGAGAAGAAATGAGGGTGGGGAGATCTGAAGGGGAGGGGTGAGGGGGGAGTTTATGAGGGGAGGGACAAGGGGGGGGATTTGAAAGGGATGGGAGATGGGGGAGATTTGGAGGGGAGGGGTGAGGGGGGAGTCTCGGAGGGGAGGGGTGAGGGGGAGTCTTGGAGGGGAGGGGTGTGGGGGGAGTTTTGGAGGGGAGGTGCAAGGGGGAAGATTTGAAAGGGATGGGTGATGGTGAAGATTTCGAGGGGAGGGGTGATGGGGAAGTTTTGGAGGGGAGGGGTGATGGGGAAGAATTGGAGGGGAGGGGTGTGATTGGATTTTGGAAAGTGTACGATTAATGAGAAACGAACAATTATTGCAAAATGAGTTTCTTGTGACCTTCGTGTTAAAAATACGTTGAAGGACGCTGGATGGGGGGTGGAGTGCAGGTGAGTTTAGGGAATGTATGAAAGAGGCACTGTAAGAGATGGAATTTTTTTTGGGAATGAATAGATTTGGTGAGCAAGTCGAAAGCAACCTTTTAAAGAAGAAGAAGAAAAAGGTGTTGTAATATATGACAGAATACAGTACTTCAGGGGGAAGTTTAAACATTTTAAAGTTTAACAGTGAAAACTATCTGGGGAAATGGGGGAGAAACACGTGGTCGAAGAATGAACGAACGAATAAGAAGAACGAATAAACGAATAAGAACAGAGAAGGAAATGTTTTTTTGTTTTTTGTTTTTTTTGAGTTGAGATTTTAAACAAGGTAGTAGGCTGTGGGGTGAAAAGACTGGGGGGAAAAAAAAGAACGAAAGTTATTGGAGCACAAACGACGGACCGCTGAGAGAAAAATAAAGCCTCAAGGTAGGACACGGTAGCCTTCAAGGCCTCAAAAGACACGACATGAATTAACACGATTTTCTATACAGGTATGAAAGATTTTCACTGATCATCTTCCTCGGGACATACTTTCGGTACACACACCATAAAATAAATACAGTTTTAACGAAAACACAAATGGGAACAATTCCGTAATGGGAAACTTCGATTTCAATGGAGAGCGTGGACAGCTGCGAATAAACGAAACCTCGCCGGCAAGACCGGAGGCGGCGTTGAACATTGCGCTCCAAAATGCCTTGGTAATCTCCTGATTTTATGACGCCATGCACACTTTTAAGGCACCTACTTCCAAAGGCAGCACAGCAACCCCAAATCATCACTGGAACTCCTCCATCTTTGACTGTAGGGAAGGTGTTCTTTTCTTTGAAGGCTTCATTTTGTTTTCTGTAAACATAGAAATGATGTGATTTACCAAAAAGCTCTAATTTGGTCTCATCTGTCCACAGGACATTCTTTCAGAAGGATTTTGTCTTGTTTTAGGTGTGTTTTAGCAAACTCCTGTTGGGCTTTCTCAGCAGTGGGGTCCTCCTGGGTCTCCTACCATAGAACCCCCCTTTCATTGAGTTGGCGATGGATGGTGCGAGTTGAAACTGTCGTAACTTGTGTCTGAAGATCAGCTTGAATCTGTTTGGCAGTTGATTGATGTGCTTTATCCACCATTGTAACAATCCTTCACTGCAATCTTTGATTAAGTTTTCTCTTGCGGCCACGTCCTGGGAGGCCGGCTGCAGTGCCATGGGCCTTAAACTTCATGATAACATTGCGTACGGTGAACACAGGAACATAAATAGTCAGGTTCACTATGTTAACAAATATAATTTCGTTCAAAATTTTGGTAGATTAGCAAAACTATACATTTTTGGAATATTCAGAGCATGAGGAATCCAAAAATTAATGTTTACATTTGCGTAGATACCTTTGCGAAAATGACACTCAGGACAGTGATGAAGATAGTCAGGTTCACTAGGTTAACAAATATAATTTCTTTCAAAATTTTGGGATTAGCAAACCTGTACATTTTTGGAATCTTCAGAGCATGGAGAATCCGAAAATCAATGTTGGCCTTTGCACAGACACCTGCATGGCCGCCATTTTGGATTTTGAAAATGGCCGCCATAAAATACATATTTTGCGCGATCTCGGCTTCTAGTCAACCTAGAGACTTAATTAAATATGCTAATCCTATGTTTTCTGTGTCAAGGAATCCAATAAAGGCCTCAAAATAGTGCTCAGGATTATAGAAAAGCAACAAACAAAGGTGATTGAAAACCATTGTCTTTATATTTGTGATATAACTGTATTACATAATACATGATATTGCAAGTCCTTTGAAGTTATAGGTTGTTATAGGAAGTTATAGGTAGTATCAGATTGAACTATAAGTCCTATACACAGGATCTACGAGGTCTATACCATTCAGGGATATGCTTTTACAGATCTTCATCACTGTCCTGAGTGTCATTTTCGCAAAGTCCCTCTGTGCCTCTGTGCTCTCTTTCCCTCGCGGTCCCTTTGTGCTGTCTTTCCCTCGCGGTCCCTTTGTGCTGTCTTTCCCTCGTGGTCCCCCTGTGTGCTGTCTTTCCCTCGTGGTCCCCCTGTGCTGTCTTTCCCTCGTGGTCCCCATGTGCTGTCTTTCCCTCGTGGTCCCCCTGTGCTGTCTTTCCCTCGTGGTCCCCCTGTGCTGTTTTTCCCTCGTGGTCCCCCTGTGCTGTCTTTCCCTCGCGGTCCCTTTGTGCTGTCTTTCCCTCGCGGACCCTCTGTGCTGTCTTTCCCTCACGGTCCCCCTGTGCTGTCTTTCCCTCACGGTCCCTCTATGCTGTCTTTCCCTCGCGGTCCCTCTGTGCTGTCTTTCCCTCGTGGTCCCCCTGTGCTGTCTTTCCCTCGCGGTCCCCCTGTGCTGTCTTTCCCTCGCGGTCCCTCTGTGCTGTCTTTCCCTCGCGGTCCCTCTGTGCTGTCTTTCCCTCGCGGTCCCTCTGTTCTGTCTTTCCCTCGTGGTCCCTCTGTGCTGTCTTTCCCTCGCGGTCCTTCTGTGCTGTCTTTCCCTCGCGGTCCCCCTGTGCTGTCTTTCCCTCGCAGTCCCTCTGTGCTGTCTTTCCCTCACGGTCCCTCTGTGCTGTCTTTCCCTCGCGGTCCCTCTGTGCTGTCTTTCCCTCATGGTCCCCCTGTGCTGTCTTTCCCTCGCGGTCCCTCTGTGCTGTCTTTCCCTCGTGGTCCCCCTGTGCTGTCTTTCCCTCGCAGTCCCTCTGTGCTGTCTTTCCCTCATGGTCCCTCTGTGCTGTCTTTCCCTCGCGGTCCCACTGTGCTGTCTTTCCCTCGTGGTCCCCCTGTACTGTCTTTCCCTCGCGGTCCCTCTGTGCTGTCTTTCCCTCGTGGTCCCTCTGTGCTGTCTTTCCCTCGCGGTCCCCCTGTGCTGTCTTTCCCTCGTGGTCCCCCTGTGCTGTCTTTCCCTCGTGGTCCCCCTGTGCTGTCTTTCCCTCGTGGTCCCCCTGTGCTGTCTTTCTCTCGCGGTCCCCCTGTGCTGTCTTTCCCTCGTGGTCCCCCTGTGCTGTCTTTCCCTCGCGGTCCCCCTGTACTGTCTTTCCCTCGTGGTCCCCCTGTACTGTCTTTCCCTCGTGGTCCCCCTGTACTGTCTTTCCCTCACGGTTGTCAGCTCTTTCACGAGCCTCGATTCAGTATAAAAAAAGAAAAAAAGAAAAAAAAGAAGGTGTCTACGCAAATGTAAACATTAATTTTTGGATTCCTCATGCTCTGAATATTCCAAAAATGTATAGTTTTGCTAATCTACCAAAATTTTGAACGAAAAAACATAGTGAACCTGACTAAAAGGTCTCTGAAGATGGACTTGTAGCCTTGAGATTGCCAATGCTTGGCTACAATCTTGTGTCTGACCTCCTCAAACAATTCTCTGGTTTTCTCTCTTTTCTCCATCCTCATTGCCATACACTCAGTGACACAAAACAGCAGAATGACTCCTTTTTTCTGTTCAAACTGGTTGAATGAGTGATTTTTATATTTCAGGCACCTGTAACTCACCACAGGTGAGTTCAATTCCAAAGTAAAGGAGAATCACCTGCTTGAAATCTAATTATTTCTAACAACTTTTAAAAATGGTGCCAATAATATTGTCCGGGCCATTTTAGGATTTCTGTGTGGAATAAGTTAAGATTTAGTAATTTTTAAAAGTTTTTTTTTTGTTTTTTGTTCCACTGCAAACCAAACAAATACAGATGTGGATACCAAAAGATTTTTTAATTTCAACAATTTTCTGGAAGAAATTGTGCATTATTTGAAAAAATTGCAAGGTACCAATATTTTTGGCCATGACTATGTGTGTATGTGTGTGTGTGTGTGTGTGTGTGTGTGTGTGTGTGTGTGTGTGTGTGTGTGTGTGTGTGTGTGTGTGTGTGTGTGTGTGTGTGTGTATCTATCCACGACTTGGATATTTATACACACACAAAATAATCTCACGAGGTTAACCAACTGCAACCACTCCCTCTTCGCCGTCTGTACTTTCAGGTTTTGGACGGCTTACCTTGTCAGTGGCAAAACCATTCGCCTGTCAAGTCCATCGTGCTGGATCTTCAGCACCTGCATTACTGACAGCATAGTGGAGTCTCATGCGTGGTTGTGTTTAACACACCATGAAACACAACCAGGGACAGACAACACGTGGTTGTGTTTCCCTGCTCTGGGCATTTTCTGTGAATTATATTCCCCATCATTGAACCTGGTGATATTCGAGGATTGTGCTTCTTGTTTCTTAGACCATGGACAATCATCTGCAGAATCAGTTGCCTTGGATTTTTCTCAAGGCTTGACTGCACGTTGTTGGAGTGATGTTGTTGTGATTAATATTTCGATATCAGCTTCCTTGTTTGTGACAACTATATAACAGGTACCATCACAAATCTATTCGATTTTGGTGAAGGTTCGGTCCGGATACGAGAACTTTTTAATTTTTATGTCCGCCACCGAAGGTGCATGGAGGTTATGTTTTCACCTCTGTTTGTCTGTTTGTGAGCTGGATATTTCAAAAAGTTATTGATAAATTATGACAGAACTTGGTGTATGAGTCGGGGAAGTGACAAGAACAAGCCGATTCGGTTTTGTTTCAAGTCCGAATCCAGATCTGGCCTATCAGAGCAATGCAAAACATAAAATGTTCAGCCTGGTGGAGGTATGCTCCCTACTGAGTGCTGTTCTAGTTTTTTGTTTTTTTGTTTTTAATTACTTAAATTGTTCAATTGATATTGTATCAGATATTTATTGTCAATCTCGTTTGATCTATTTTTGATAAAATGTTGTTTTTTATTTAAATTTCTGGCTCTTTAAATTTTAAATGTGTGTACTTGTGGCTGGTTAGCCCATTTGGTATTTATTCTTTTGTAATGAGAGCATCAGCCGAGAAGATGCCGGTGGCCATATTTCTGGATGTTTGTCGCATCATTCTCACACATTGCATTCCGAAGTGAAGTTAAGTGTTGAAAAAGTTTGTCAGCCACGCACAATAAACATCCAGAACATGCACAACAGTCAAGGTTTCCATTCCACCACAACAACAACAACCAGAAAAACCAAGAGCCATTCCTTTCACGCCATGAAGCGCATCGGGTTGCCGAAGCAGTTTCATCGGCTAAGGAGCGCGATCCTCGACGGGTCGCCACTCCAACGCAGGATACTCAAATGTCTTATTACCCTGATAAGCTGGTACTCATTTTGCTGACATATGAAGGATGAAAGGATGATTCAACCAACTCACCTAGTGTTGTTTCAACGGCACGACAGGGCCTCAAACTCAAGACCCTAACATCTAAAGCCAGCCACCTTAACCGTAAAGCCAATAAGGGTCGGAATGGTGCCATGAAACTCATTTTGGCTTTTCCAGAGTACAAAGCAGAGCTGAGAGCTCATGTGAACTCGACCATACATTTCTTTAATCAAAATTTTCTGTGCAGGGTGTCCCAGAAGTCTGGACATCAAAGGAAAAAATACGCAATTTACTCGTAATTTACACTGAAGACTCAAAATAACAACTTACACTGAAGAGCAGGGACGACCACTATGTACGAAGTCTATCAGCAACACTTCCAGTTATCCTTTCATGGTTCCAACATTTTGCCGATGAATCTCAAGTTGTTTTTCGTGAAATCACAGGCCTCGCTCTGGCTTTTTCCGGAAACATCTAATAACACCAGCTCCACCCTCTCTTGATTGGTACAGTGCGCCATCAGGGTTGTTTCATTCCTGAAATATCTGAAAAATGTTTTTAACTTTTAAAATAAGACACCTATATTTTATTTGGGTCCAGCCTTCTGGGAGACCCTGTCTATCAGGGCATACCACTTGCAAGCATAATAGACAGGTCCATGCCAGGCAGAAATGGCGCCGTTTTCCAGTCAAGGTTTTCTCAGTGGATTTATATACTTTTGATCATACTCTGTCGAATAAGCTTGTGGGCCACCCTGAAATTTGCCTCAAATCTAAGATGGCCACCAGAATAGCTAAAATAGTATTTCTGAGAGTTGCTTTTACCCATAGATGATTTTTTTTCAACTGATTGTGGCCTATTATGATAAAGAAAGATAACTCAGTCATAACTCAGCCATAAAAATTAACAATCGGTACTTTATTAACAAAATGGCCGCCGGGCAACTTCCGTATTACGGAAACTGCTATAACTTCAGTTCCGAGTGCGATATGATTATAATTTTGGTGTCCAGTCATATGTTTTTGGGGTCAAGGAATCCATATTTGTACTTTTTATTTCAGTGAAATCATTGGTTCATAAAGAAATCTAAGATGGCTGCCAATACTGGCCACCGATGTGGCAGATTCAGACATGTCTTGTGCTCCATAATATATATTACAATACATTTTGATTCAATTTCTTGGTTTCCAAAGTCTGGTTATCCATTTAGTTGGTTTATCATGACACTAGCTCAATAGATCATCCCCTAAATCATGGATGAACAATAAATCCAAGATGGCTGCCGCTGAACGGCTCCTAGTCAGTTTTGCTTCGTCTACCAAACTACACAGGTTTATAAAATGTATCTGAATTCCCATTCAATATGATCCCCGGCTTTGGTTATGCTTTGGGAAAAATATGTTGTTCAAAAGGCACATAATCCTCAGTTACTAAGATCAAGATCAAGATCACTCTCTTCACTCTGAAAGTCTGAATAAAGTCCACAGGTATCCGAAGAAAGTTGTTCCATGGTGCTCTCCGAATTTTCCCCATCTCCTTGGTACTCTTCATCAACTTCAGATTCTTCTGCTCTTTCTTCTGCCCCACCGATACCTATAAAAAATGTGAATGGATATAGTCGGGATTCAAAACAGTAAATCATATAAAAATAACAAAATTACGATTGCATTTTGGACTTATCTACCTTGCTTTTCTCTTTCTCTACAGTGAACTTCACTGTCTTGTACATGTTTTCTGCTTGTATTCCTGTGTCTCTTCTTCCTTGAAGGCTGGCTTCTCTCTTCTACTGCATCTTCTAAATCTGCATCATACTCCGCGAGACCTGTAAGTGGAAGGTTACACATATTTAATCTGGATGAATGCACTGCCAGTGGGAATACATTGGAGGAACTTTATGACAGGAACGAAAAGCAATGATCAAAGTAATGATATATTTTTAGTATACTTACTTTGAATTTGTCTTTTCTTGCTCTTTTTCTTGGAGAGGCTTGGAGGGAGTTGCGGGCAGGTAAACCATATTGGCCTGATACCATCATCTGTATTTTCCCATCCTCTGTCAGTGATAGAAGGATACTCAATGTTTTGCTTGAGACACTGGTACCACACCCATGCCTGAAGGTCACTCCTCTTGAGGTGTTCATTGGTGCTACTCTCGTCTGGAAGGATGCTGGAACTAGATTTCACCTTTTGAGTGTTGTACGTTCGGATCCTTGTTTCAACAAAGCTTTCTTGTTCACTTCCAGAATACATGCAGGTTCTGAAGAAGCATTTAGCACTGGTAGCATCTTGAAAAGATTGATTTGATCTGCCCAGCTGAGAGAGTAGATGGGATTTCTCTTGTTTCAACATCTTCTTCAATGGCTTGATTTTGCCGATGCGAAATGGGAATGATGTCGTGTCACATCCAGTAATGCTATGATATGCTGGGAGAGTTTGACACACTTCATCTCCAAAATGAGTCGTTAGTTTCTTGACACTGACGTACCGATGGTCAATCTTCATGAACCAGTCTTGTGGTGGTTTGCAGACAGAATAGGCATAGCTCAAGAGGATCAGTACATCTGTATCTGAAGCCTTAATCACAACCGGACCTTCGCACTTGCTTGCATGAAGAACAAGCCTGGTGTCAGCCTCATGATGGTTGCAGGATTCAAGTTGTTCAAACTTAGTTTGCGTGATCAACCATGTATTCTGTTCCTCTGTCACGGTGAGTGGAATTCTGAGTTTCGATCTGACTGAATCACTTTTGAAGTAAGTGACCATAAATTTAATCAGCTCAGTCTTGTTTTCAGCATTATGCAGAAATGCGTCCCAATCTTTGCCTCTGGGCATACTCTGCTCGGGGCTTGTGATGTGGGTTCTTCTACCAGAGATCCCTCGGCGTCGTTGGGTTAACTCCTTTGTAGTGGACGTACAGTAGGAATCAAATATGATCCCAAGCTGTTTTGGGTTTGACTGGCTTGGTGGCATGCAGAATTTCAATAGGGCATCAGTGTATTCTCCCCAAGTCTGTTGAGCCGGGATTGACTTTACAGCTGCCATTCCGTCAATCAGCCAGTTGCTTCTATTTGGCGGTTCCTCTGTAGTTGATGAAGATTCCTCAATAAGGTAGTTCCTCAGCGCTGCTTTAGAACCTTGTCGAATGTCTCGTTCTGGTGTGGCAAGGGCAAGTGGAATAGTTGTCAGGGGGTGTGAATGTGCCTCTTCAGGGGTAGTTGCCTTTCCTACCAACACACCAAATGCTTGTCGATCCTCCTTGAGAACGTTCACTGCCTTTGGATTTTTCTTGACCTTCTCCATGCCCGTTTTGATCTTGAGATTCACAATCCTGTCAAAAATGTTCATTCTGCCTTCTCCAGTAGCCTTGAGTCTAAGGTTAACAAAGTCTTGGAATTGTTTCTCTCCTGCTTCGGTTGATGACAACAATCCACTGACAATACCTTGGTTAATTTCCACTCCAGTTTTCATGTGACGCGCAGAACCAATCAGAAAAGGGTCAAAGTACTTATCCAATTGGATGACTAGGTTGCGAACCATGTTGTCATGCTGCCTCCGTGCCCCTATTGTTGTTTCCTTGTGAGTTGAAGAGGTCAGGATATGCAACCTTTCCTTCAATCTTCTTCTGAGCTTTGCCATTAAGTGACTCGTTTTTATGAACGCATCTGTTGTCTGCTTGCTGGTACTGTAACCGCCTTGCATTGGACCACCCCGGACTTTAACCTCTCTGTTGATTGTGGTCTCAGTGATCAAGTCCCCATGGATCGTAGAAAAGGGCTCGCCAGTCATCGACCCTCCGAATCCATTTTGCAACAGATCATCCCAGGCATCTTTGTGATTCACCTTCAGATTTTGGAGATTGACGTGTTGGAATGTCAGGTACCTAGCATAGTTGATGTGCCCGAAAGCAAAGCACTTTGGAAGAAGCGTTCTCTCTGCTGCCAGGTGTGTCGATGTGTCGACATGTGTCGATGTGTCGATTCCCAAACAAGTGGAAGTCGATGGCGTCACCAAATTTCTCAGTCAGTCGTTTTTTCAACATGCAGGTTTTTGAAATCGGAGGGTCCTCAAGTTCATTGTCTTCACTGATCTCCTTTATGTCCTCAATCAATTCTCTCAGGAAATACGCCTTTTGATCCTTGACTACCATGCGGTGAAACAGTTTGAAAAAGCTGTCCATAACCTCGGTAGCTAATCTATCCTTCTCTGCTGCATCCGCTGACAGCAACTTTCTATCATATGCATAGGTAAAATTGTCATAACAACTTTTATGATAGTACACATCAACTGCAAACATGTCATATGATGCTCCACTCAGAATAACATCGAGTCGCTTCGCTGCATCATGGAACTTATCTCCTTCATCTTTGATTTTCATGTCCTTTGAACGTTCTACTTTACTGACAGCATTCTTCTCGGAGCATCTACCAAGACCACCACTATTGTACGGTTTACTGTCATCTTTCGTATCCACGTTGCACACGAAACAGATTTGCTTTTTCTCAAGTGACCCCCTGCGTATCCTATACGCGGGAGCAGCAACTGGTTCATTCGACTCATGAATATTCTCTGAACTGGAAACGGGAAGTTTGCGAGACTGGGCTTCCTTTCGGGCAATTCTGTTCCGAAATGTGATTCTACAGTTCTCATGAATCTTGACATCATGGCCTGCACTAGATAGTCTCACAGCGGCTGATTGAAATTCAGCATATGGTGCCTGAGTACACAGACTCTTGTCAACTTTAACCCATCTTCCCGCTAATTCTTGAATAGACTGCAATCCCTCCTCAGTCATATTATAAGCTGACTCAACGTCCTTAATAGTTTCATTACAGAGGCAGCACAACGGTTTGTCGCCCCTTGCTAAACTCAAAATCGGCGTGGATGCCATTGTGCAACCCTTTTCTCCTGTGCCAAAAAAGTTTTGTCTTTATGTAGTAATTTTATGAGGATTCACTGTATCTGCTAAGCCAGGATTCATGGAATCATTTCTTTGCGTCCGCATTCATGGAATCATTTCTTTGCATCCGGATTCAAGGAATCTGAAATGGAAACCAAGAAATTGAATCAAAATGTATTGTAATATATATTTCACTGAAATAAAAAGTACAAATATGGATTCCTTGACCCCAAAAACATATGACTGGACACCAAAATTATAATCATATCACACTCGGAACTGAAGTTATAGCAGTTTCCGTAATACGGAAGTTGCCCGGCGGCCATTTTGTTAATAAAGTACCGATTGTTAATTTTTATGGCTGAGTTATGACTGAGTTATCTTTCTTTATCATAATAGGCCACAATCAGTTGAAAAAAAATCATCTATGGGTAAAAGCAACTCTCAGAAATAC
This sequence comes from Myxine glutinosa, assembly GCF_964187855.1. NCBI lineage: Eukaryota > Metazoa > Chordata > Myxini > Myxiniformes > Myxinidae > Myxine > Myxine glutinosa. Next base: position 29,413,862 of record NC_136266.1, on the reverse strand, counting down.
TATTTTAGCTATTCTGGTGGCCATCTTGGATTTGAGGCAAATTTCAGGGTGGCCCACAAGCTTATTCGACAGAGTATGATCAAAAGTATATAAATCCACTGAGAAAACCTTGACTGGAAAACGGCGCCATTTCTGCCTGGCATGGACCTGTCTATAACTTTTGGAGACTCGGGACCACATTGTGCAACAGAGTGCTGTACACACAGTCCTGACTTGATACATTTGGAAAACAAACAAACAGTATGTGCTTAAAAATATGCATTTCAACCAGAAAGAGCATTTGCAACCCCTGGCATTAGTACCGGTGCTGTCAACGCATCTGTGTGCATCGAATGGAACTCAGGGTTTCCTCAGGCTTGCCATTCATTTTCTCCTCTCGTCAAAGTGTCTGAAAGCAAGGAAATTGTATTTTCATTTCAAGCGTAATGGGAAACCAGTGGCAGAGTGCCGCGGCTTTACAAGCTAAGGTGGAAATGCTGTGCCATCCAAGCAGATAATACAGCCCCCAATAAAAAAGCACTTTTCTGTTGAGTGCAGAAGGCAAAATGGACTTAAAACTTTTGTTTTTCATCTCCGAAGTTTTTTAAAACAATCTTTTTAAAGCGTGACTATATACTATGCTGAAGGGTCTATTGAATAACGGAAATTATTTATCATCTTGCGGTGATAAAAATGAAACCCATCATGAGTGTTCTGTGACGTAAAGGCTGTCTTTGGGAAGCAACAGAATCTAAGCCGATTGGAGGGATGATAATCTGTCACACAAACTACACAATGAAGTCAGCAGCCAAAAATAATTACTGAACTCGATTCTGCATTTTTGGTCTTGTCGATATATTGTGATCATGTTCTGTTGCTAAAGGTTTTAGTGAATCCTCAAACTATTGCAAGTACACCTGGGTTCAATTGCAATTGGAATATAAATTTGGGTAAAATCCTGTAAGATAATTGTTGTGCATGTAAAATTGTATAATTATATATATACTAGCCGAAACCCATGGAACATCCACGGAAGGGAGGATGTGGTGTATGGATAGAGTGTACCATTATGGATGGCATAGGGGATTTGCTTGTCCGAGTAAGAGTTAGGAAGAAAGATGAGAATGAAGAGTGCGTATATGAACAACGATCGCCGACACCGGCACAAATGCATGCTCTGGATTGTCCACTCAGTGGACGGCTTGCTGTCGCCTTCAACTGTCCAATCAGATGAGACAGCTGGCTTAACGTCCTCTGATGCGACGTCACACCTGCGAGGTATCAGGAGGCGGGAACCGAATCCAAAACAGAAGCTAAAGTAAAGACCATCGGAGATCTCCTGCGGCAGCGTTTCTAACCGATGTGGTAAAGTACAGTACGTACAGTAAAGGACATTCTCATTGATCCGTTGATTAACTATAACTGACCTGCGCCGCCCTGCTGTAGCTTGACATGTTAGCAGGTACTCTGACCTTTTTCACAACTTCAAATGGCGTTTCATAAAATCCTGCTGTGACTCGACATGCGCCGCACCATAATCATTGGCTCATAAAACCCTACACTGCTACAGAGGATTATACTACCACCGGAAGCCGGCACTTGGTTGTCCACAGAGGGAGGGAAGAAACACACCATGTGGAATGAAAAACAAAATGCTTTAAAATATTCAAGAAATAAACATTTTTTTTTCATTTAATATTCCGTAAGTATTTATTGTACGACTAACGATTGTCAAAATAAGAACCTGCTTTGGGCAATCGCACACTATACCGTCAAGGCCGCTTTTACAGATTAAGAAGGAAATAATTAAATTAATGCTTTCCTATTTACATCGTTGAGTCAATACGTCACAAAATCATTTTTTAAACCTGTAATCACTGGTTGTAGGGAATGCAGATTTGACAATCAGCTGATTTATGTGTGTGTGTGTGTGTGTGTGTATTTTAGACTTGGACAATATAAGAAGGAAAATTGCTTTGCAATACATGTCCATTTGCAAGTTTCAGATCAATATCAGTAAGCAGTAAGCACGGCCCATTATTTAATGACACCACTCGACTGTCCAATCAGCGGACGGCTCGCATCGCCTTCGCCCAGCAGACGCCAATACGATGGCGTCGAAAGATGGCGTCGTATCGGCCGTTAATCGGATGCTTTTGGGCCCCAAAGTCGACTAATTCAGATTTTTCGAGTCTGGCTGTACGTGATAAACAAAGAGCGCGGTTCGTAGATCGTAAATCCATTAGTGCCGTGGGCATCGGGTCACTGGGTGTGGTGTAAAAGGGATAACAAAGTCGAGTCCTTACGGTATTATTATATAGATTCTCCGCCAGTCGTTAGTCCGTTTTTATGTCGTCTGTCCATCCAGGGCAGAGCTTGGCTGGCCTGACTCCACCCACAATTGTAACTTGAAAATCGCCATTTTGTTCGCTACTTATAGGCCTCAGACTTCAGCCCTCGGGCCTTAGGCTTCAGGCCGCTTGTGTTGAAGATTGAACAACGCATCTTCTTTCATGAAATAAAGGTACGTTTTGAAGAAAGAAAGGCAAATTTTGATTACAACCTGAATCAACATTTATAAGAAAAAAAAATCAAAAATAAATGTAAAAAAAAAAAAAAAAAAAAAAAACATATATATATATATCTATCTATAATTCCAGCAATCTCTGTGTGTGTGTGTGTGTGTGTGTGTGTGTGTGTGTGTGTGTATGTGTGTATGTCTGTGTGTTTGTCTGTGACCGCTGTTTCTCGACAACTACCGGTCCGATATACTTGAAACTTGCCAGGTATATTGCTGGGGACCCGAGGATGTGCCTTTTCAAGGTTTCATATGTTACCGTTAAGTAGTTACCGAGCTATGTCCAAAAAACGATTCAACCAATCAGAGAGCAGCGAGCTATCACATGTGCCGAACGTGGCGAACAGACTCTGCCTCGGACGGCACATTTGAGAGCGTATTCATTTATTTCACGTTGGAAAACTATGTTGCCGTTAAACTATGTTTTAAAACTAATTAAAACTAATTTGCGATTCATCGTAACTGCGATTTGCGACCTTCCGGACAGTGAAGACTTCACTTCCGGCAGCCAATCACAGAACGCTTTGTTGCGTAGGCGTGGCCGATGTGAGAGCGAGCGGAGCCGAGCGCGTGTGCCATTACGGTTCGTAATTCGATTTCTTCCGGAGAAAATAATAATTTCTCGATTTCTTATGCGCATTATCTATCTATAATTCCAGTAATCTCTGTTTGTACGTTTGTACGTTTGTACGTTTGTACGTTTGTTTGTCTGTGACCGCTGTTTCTCGACAACTACCGGTCCGATATACTTGAAACTTGCCAGGTATATTGCTGGGGACCCGAGGATGTGCCTTTTCAAGGTTTGAAATTAATCGGACAAGTACTTACCGAGTTATGGCGATTTAGCCGTTCGCCGTTCGCTTTGGCTTTGCGAATGGACCAAACCATTCATGTAAATAGAGGGGGGGGGGTGTTCTGTGGTCGTTCGCTTTGGCTTTGCGAATGGACCAAACCATTCATGTAAATAGAGGGGGGGGGGGTTCTGTGGTCGTTCGCTTTGGCTTTGCGAATGGACCAAACCATTCATGTAAATAGAGGGGGGGGTTCTGTGGTCGTTGCGAATGGACCAAACCATTCATGTAAATAGAGGGAGGGGGGTTCTGTGGTCGTTACTGCCACGTGGTTTCAAAGTTTTTTTTTGTTGTTGTTGTTTGCACGCATGTTTTTTTGCACCCACGTACGGGCACGCCCTAGGATGTTTACACACACACACCCCTACACAAATTTTTTTTTTTTTTTTTTTTTGGCAAGGAACGGGCACCCACGTACGGGCACGTCCTAGCTTATATATAGTACGGGCATGCCCTAGTATATATAAAGATGAAATGATGTCATGTTTTTTTTCGGGAGCGATTGCGATAGCGGTCAACCATCACCGAAATAAAACTTCCATACAATCAAAATGATTGCTGAGTTTATGTGTACATAAAAACAAATGAACAACACATCGTCTATCGTGGCAGAAAGGTATGTTTTGATTACAACACATGCAGAGGAAAGAAAATAGTCATTATTAATATTTGAAGTCTCTAATTTAAAAAAATATACGTTTGATTTTCACCCAAATATTCAAGGGTGAACTTCAGCTGTTGGAATATACCTTTCAACCATTTTCACTCTGAGATCCCTTAGCTTAGACCTTTGAAGACCCTTTAAGTCCCCCAATACACTTGAGACCACCAAGACCCCAAAAGTCCATGAAGACCCAAAACACCCTGCAGACCCTTAAAGATCCAAAATACCCTGAAGACACAAAATGCCTTGAAATTAATTAAATTATAAGTTCCCTAGCTGCCATATTTACCCTCAACAGAGGAGAGGGTGTTGCATTTAGGTCCGTTGGTCTGTTTGTTTGTGAGTGTATGCTTTTCTCTGCAACCGTTGGTCTGACTCGTCCGAAATTTTCACCATAGGAGTGCCTTCTCCCGTAGAACGTTTAAATGCTAATTATGACGTCATATGTCATGTAGTCAGGCGCCATCTTGGAAAAACCGAAAACGTTTGCACCTCAATCTCTGAAACCGCTCCTCCATGGAAAAATTGAAACATGGTTCAGTCAAGTAGTATAGGGAACAACATATATTCATGCTTATGTCATCGGTGCCTTCATTATGACATCATAATTAGACAAGTAGAACGCTTGATCCGATCATTTTGAAATTTCTTTAGCATGATCTTCAAAAAACATTGTATGGGAGAATTAAATTGATGACGTCATCGGTCAGGTGGTTCGGCCGCCATACTGGGATTGAACATAAATTTACGTCGTCAATAAACCACACAAACACAGTAGTTAATAGACACCACACAAAATACACCACAAAAACACGTCCTGGTGAGAGTCTGCTATCTGTGATTGCTCTTTCTTGTTTGTATTATTTTAATGGGTTGATATTTAAGAGTATGGCGTTGACCACTTTTCTATGCGGTTCACAATATCAATGAAGACATAAGAAAAAATAATTTTACTCGCCAGACCTGTGGCAAACTTCCCTCCCAGTACAATTATTTCTGAGGCAGTGCTCTCTACATGGATATGCCACGTGATTGGGAGAGGGGGTGAGGGTGAGAAAACTGAAAGAAAACTGAAAGGTGAGACGAGGCAAACTACCTGACTGGGAATCAGCCAAGTGACATGAAATAATCTTGGAATATTATGCATTGCTAGCTATAGCTATTTCATTCGTGCATGATATGACCTCAAACAAGTCTGAGTTGGAGCTTAAGGGTAGAAGGAGAGTGTCAGAGCGAATGTGCAAATATGTGTTTGGCGAATACAAAAGAATCGTTCATTAGGGACAAGCAACACATTCATTATTTGGCTGTTAGAGGAATTTATTATGTCGTGCTTGCCGACAGCAATTTTTTTGCATATGCATGATTTTGAGCTCCTTTCTGACAATTACCAGTTTGCCACTTTCACTAACCAACAGAAGCTAAACCAAAAACCTTTTCTATTGGAATGAGGTATCTTGGGCCACAAGCGCAGCCAAAAGAGTCCGTCATATCCGCCTCGCTCATAATATGCGCATTATTGACTCCGAGTGTAGATTTAAATTTGAATTAAAAACTCCGTTCAATAACTGACAAATCTGATGTATGCACGTGATTATCTGTTTTCAAATTGGATTTATCGTTAATGTTATTGTACTGTGCTTCAAAGCACTGCGTGTGGACCAAAGGTATGAATTTAATTTTTGAAAATTCGAATTTGTAATCTACCGACGAAAGTTTTCACATAAGACTGCTGTCAAAAATTCATTCCAAACTCCTCTGGAGAGCACGCACTAAAATGTCTCATGGGGCACAAACGTTTTCCAGTCAATTGTTGCTGAAACACCTCCTGGTAGAGTGCTCAGAATGAAGATTGGCTTTGCGGGTGATGTGAACACTTCTTTGTTGCAAATAAAACTAGAATGGCACTCGGTAGAGTGAATACCTCCGCCAGGCTGAACATTTACGTTTTGTATCCCACTGTTAGGTCAGATCTGGATTCAGACCTGAGCCAAAAACAAATCAGCTTGTTCTTATCATCAAACCAACTCATCCACCAAGTTTAGTCCGAATCACAACTTTTTGGGATATCCTGTTTACAAACAAACAAACAACAAGACGTCATGCAGAGCACGATACTTGCAAGATCCACCCCCTCCCGCCCCCACCCCCCAAAGAAGGTTTTGAAATGGACAATCAAATTGTCCATTTCATCAAGATTAAAATTCACGATCTTGATCAAAGCTCGGGTCAATGGGGATGAAAAGTGACAATTTTTCAGATGAAAAAGGATGATTTTAGAAGTTCGACCTTGAGCTGATCTTTGACCTCAAAAATAGTTGGTTTCCCAATTCAGTGAGGCACTATGCAAATGCTGTTAAATTTTCCAGTCAATCGGATGAAACTTGATGCTTTTTCAGATGAAAATTGATGATTTTTCAGAAGAAAATTTATGATTTTGGAAGTTTGACCTTGAATTGCCTTTGATCTTTTGACCTCAAAAATAGGTGGTTTCCCTATTTAGTGACTCAATGTGCAAATGCTGTTCAATTTTCAAGTCAATCAGATGAAAATTTATGGTTTTTCAGATGAAAATGGATGATTTTGGAAGATTGATTTTGAGTTGACCTTTTGACCTCAAAAATAGTTGGTTTCCCAATTTAGTGACTATATACAAATGCTGTTCAATTTTTATGTCAATCAGATGAAAAATGGTAATTTTCAAAATTTGACCTCCAATTGACCTTTGACCTCAAAATCAATAGGCTTATCAATTATTATGCCCTTTTCAACTTGGCCAAGTTTCATGACGATCGGTTTAGAATTGTGACCTGTAGGCAAGTGACGAACAGACAGACAAACAAACAAACAGAATAACAAGAAGACGTCATGCGTAGCACGATACTTGCGAAATCCCCCCCCCCCCCCAAGTTTTCCATTGATACAGCAAATTGTCCATTTCATGAAGATTAAAATTTACAATCTTTAAGCTCGGGTCAACAGGATGAAAATTGACGATTTTTCAGATGAAAAATGATGATTTTGGAAGGTTGACCTTGAGTTGACCTTTGACCTTTTGACCTCAAAACTAGTTAGTTTCCCTATTTAGTGACTCGATATGCAACTCCTCTTCAATTCGATGAAAATTGAGGATTTTAGAAATTTGGCCTATGTTGACCTTTTGGCCTATGTTCACCGAAAATATAATTTGTGGTTGAATTCAGTGACGAGATATGCAAGTCGTTTTCAAATTTCAAGTCAATTGGATGAAAATTGAGGATTTTAGAAATTTGGCCTATGTTGACCATTTGGCCTATGTTGACCTCAAGAATACTTGGTGGTTGAATTCAGTGACCAGATGTGCAAGTCCTCTCCAAATTTCAAGTCAATTGGATGAAAATTGAGGATTTTAGAAATTTGGCCTATGTTGACCATTTGGCCGATGTTGACCTCAAGAATACTTGGTGGTTGAATTCAGTGACCAGATGTGCAAGTCCTCTCCAAATTTCAAGTCAATTGGATGAAAATTGAGGATTTTAGAAATTTGGCCTATGTTGACCATTTGGCCTATGTTGACCTCAAAAATGCTTGGTGGTTGAATTCAGTGACCAGATATGCAAGTGGTCTTCAAATTTCAAGTCAATCGGATGAAAATTGAGGATTTTAGAACTTTAGCAAATTTGGTGACCTTTGGCCTATGTTGACCTTTTGACCTATTGACCCCAAAAACAATAGGCTTCTTGCTTTTGACGAACTCTACAACTTGGTGAAGTTTCGTGAAGATTGGTTGAAAATTGTGACCTGTAGGCCGGTGACAAACAGACAAGCAAACAAACAAACAGACAGACAGAACCACAAACACAACCGACCAATATACTTGAAAAATCTTCGATTTTGCAAGTCACAAGACAGTCGTCATCAGAGCATGACACTTGCAAGATTGCCCCCACCCCCTCCGAATTTTGTTTTGCCATGTATATATCAAATTGCCCATTGCATTAAGATTAAAATTGGCGATCTTAATCAAAGCTCGGGCCAAACGGATTAAAATTGATTATTTTTCAGATGAAAATTGCTGATTTTAGAAGTTTGACCTTGAGATGCCCTTTGACCGTTTGACCTCAAAAATAGTTACTTTCCCAATTCAGCGATGCACTATGTAATTGCTGTTTAATTATCAAGTTAAATAGATCTAAATTGGCGATTTTTCAGATGAAAATGTATGATTTTAGAAGTTTGAGCTTGAGTTGACCTTTGACTTTATAAAATAGTTAGTTTCCCAATTCAGTGACTCAATGCAATTGCTGTTTAATTTTCAAGTCCATTGCATGAAAATGACGATTTTAGAAATGTGACTTCAAGATGACCTTTGACCTCAAAAGTTTTGTGTTCTGACGAAACCAAGATGGAAATTTTTGGCCAAAATGCAAAACGTTACGTTTGGCACAAACCCAACAACACATCACCCAAAAAACACCATCCCCACTGTGAAGCATGGTGGTGGCAGCATCATGTGAAAGAGATGTTTCTCTTCAGCAGGGACTGGGGCACTTGTCAGGATATACACTCCCAGTCAAAAGTTTTAGAACACCTCGATTTTTCCAGTTTTTATTGAAATTTACGCAATTTAATGTCTCAATGTACTCTGAAATTAAGCATAGAACAAATAAACAATTAGAGATAAGAAAGAAATCATAGAATCATTTTGTTTAACAAAATTTAATTTAAATTTTTGACTCAGCAAAGTAGCCACCTTTTGCAGATATAACCGCCGAACACACTCGTGGCATTCTTTCTACAATGGAAACCAAATATTGTTTGGGAAGTTCTTCCCAACACTGTTGCAGAAGTTCTCACAAATGTGTTGCACTTGTAGGTTGCTTTGCTTTCACCCTTCTGTCCAGTTCATCCCCAACCAGCTCGATGGGTTTAAGTTTGGAGACTGTGCTGGCCATTCCATGATTTGAAGCCTACCGTTCTTTTCCTCGAAGGTAGTTTTGACATCGCCTGGAGGTGTGTTTAGGGTCATTATCTTGCTGTAGGATGAACCCCTGACCAACTCGGCGTATACCAGAGGGTATTGCATGGCGCTGCAAAATGCTGTGGTAGCCCTTTTGGTTCAGGGTGCCAGACACTCTGTGCAAGTCGCCGACTCTGGATCCAGCAAACCATCACGCTTCCTCCTCCATGTTTGACAGTTGGTGTCACACACTGAGGAACCATCCTTTCGCCGACTCGATGGCGTACAAAAGCCCTGTGTGATGAACCAAAGATTTCAAATTTTGATTCATCGGTCCATAAGACCTTCTTCCAGTCTTCAGTAGTCCACTGGCGGTGCTTCATGGCCCAGACAAGCCTCTTTTTCTTATTTTGCCATCTTAGCAATGGCTTTCTTACTGCCACTCGACCTGTCAAACCTGCAGCTCGAAGTCTTCTCTTCACAGTTGAACCTGAGACTTGCTTACTTCGACCAGTGTTAAGCTGTGCTTGAAGCTGTTGTCCTGTGAGCCGTCAATCACGCAAGCTGTTGACTCTCAGAAACTTGTATTCTGATTCTGTTGTAGCGTTGGGTCTGCCAGACCTCTTCCTGTCAGAGTTTCCTCCAGTTTCAAAGTGCCTTTTGATGGTGTAGGAAACTGTACTCACTGACACCTTTGCTTTCTTTGCAATTTCTAAAAAGGAAAGACCTACACTTTGAAGGGTTATAATGGACTGTCTGTCTTCCTTTGTTAATTGCCTTTTTCTCGCCATTATGATAGCAATATACTGCTTCCTGCAGTGCAATATTGTCCAAATAATGCTTCAGAGGGTGTAATAACAGTCTGTTCCAATACTGCTTTTATACAGACTGGGTGTTTGTAATCAAGTTATCAGCAGAGGTTGGGACACCTGTAGGAATTGTTTGCATCAACTTTCAAGGCTTAATTTACTTTCATTGCTGCAGAACAGCTGTAAGTTGCTTGTTCATTGTTACTTGTTCCCTGAAGAAGGCCTTTTTTTTTTTTTTTTACAATATAACTGTGCAATTTACTTTACTTTCACGTTTTTACGAACCTAAACCTTTTTGTTTAACCACGAGCAGTTTACTGCTTACCTTTGTACCATTTCGGGTTATTCACTGGACTTGAATCGCTTAAATTTCAATAAAAACTGGAAAAATTGAGGTGTTCTAAAACTTTTGACCGGTAGTGTAAGGGAAAATGGATGGATCAAAATACAGAAAAATCCTCAAGGAAAACGTGCTGCCCTCTGCAAGAAAGCTGAAATTTGGACGGAAGTTCACCTTTCAGCATGACAACGACCCGAAGCACACAGCCAAAGTGGAATGGCGAAGGACCAAAAAAGATAAATGTGCTTGAGTGTCCCAGTCAGGGCCCGGACCTAAATCCAATCGAAAATCTGGAACATGACTTGAAGATTGCTGTCCATCAATGTTCCCCATGCAACTTGACTGCCACTGTTGATTTGGATGTGTTGGTTTGGCGGATGTGTTGGTTTGGCGAAAGTGTTCGTTTGGCGCATATGATGGTTTGGTCCATGTGTTGGTTTGGCGGATGTGTTGGTTTGGCGGTTGTGTTGGTTTGGCGGATGTGTTGTTTTGGTGAATGTTTTGGTTTGGCGTATGTGTTGGTTTTGTGCATGTGTTTGTTTGGCAGATGTCTTGGGTTGGCGGTTGTGTTGGTTTGGCGGATGTGTTCGTTTGGCGGATGTGTTCGTTTGATGGATGTGTTGGTTTGGCAGATGTGTTGGATTGGCGGATGTCTTGGTTTGGCGGATGTGTTGGTTTGGCGGATGTTTTGGTTTGGGGTATGTGTTCTTCTGGTGCACGTGTTGGTTTGGTGCATGTGTTGGTTTGGCGGATGTGTTGGTTTGGCGAATATGTTTCTTTGGCGCATGCGTTAGATTGGCGGATGTGTTAGTTTGGTGGATATGTTAGTTTGGCGGATGTGTTTGTTTGGCGGATGTGTTTGTTTGGCGGATGTGTTTGTTTGGCGGATGTGTTATTTTGGCGCATTTGTTTGTTTGGCGGATGTGTTAGTTTGGCTCATGTGTTTGTTTGGTTGATGTATTAGTTTGGAGCATGTGTTTGTTTGGCGGATGTGTTAGTTTGGCGCATGTGTTTGTTTGGCGGATGAGTTTGTTTGGCGGATGTGTTTGTTTGGCGGATGTGTTTGTTTTGCGGATGTGTTTGTTTGGCGGATGTGTTTGTTTGGTGGATGTGTTTCTTTTGCAGATGAGTTTGTTTGTCGGATGTGTTTGTTTGGCGGATGTGTTTGTTTTGCGGATGTGTTTGTTTGGCCGATGTGTTTGTTTGGTGGATATGTTTCTTTTGCAGATGAGTTTGTTTGCCGGATGTGTTAGTTTGGCGGATGTGTTATTTTGGCGCATTTGTTTGTTTGGCGGATGTGTTCGTTTGGCAGATGTCTTCGTTTGGCTCATGTGTTAGTTTGGCTCATGTGTTTGTTTGGTGGGTGTGTTACTTTGGGGCATGTGTTGGTTTGGCGGATGTGTTAGTTTGGCGGATGTGTTAGATCGGCGGATGTGTTAGTTTGGTGGATATGTTAGTTTGGCGGATGTGTTTGTTTGGCAGATGTGTTTGTTTGGCGGATGTGTTTGTTTGGCGGATGTGTTTGTTTGGCAGATGTGTTATTTTGGCGCATTTGTTTGTTTGGCGGATGTGTTCGTTTGACTCATGTGTTTGTTTGGTGGATGTATTAGTTTGGAGTATGTGTTTGTTTGGCGGATGTGTTAGTTTGGCGCATTTGTTTGTTTGGCGGATGTGTTCGTTTGGCTCATGTGTTTGTTTGGTGGATGTATTAGTTTGGAGTATGTGTTTGTTTGGTGGATGTGTTAGTTTGGCGCATTTGTTTGTTTGGCGGATGTGTTCGTTTGGCTCATGTGTTTGTTTGGTGGATGTATTAGTTTGGAGTATGTGTTTGTTTGGCCGATGTGTTTGTTTGGTGGATATGTTTCTTTTGCAGATGAGTTTGTTTGTCGGATGTGTTTGTTTGGCGGATGTGTTTGTTTGGCCGATGTGTTTGTTTGGTGGATATGTTTCTTTTGCAGATGAGTTTGTTTGCCGGATGTGTTAGTTTGGCGGATGTGTTATTTTGGCGCATTTGTTTGTTTGGCGCATGTGTTTGTTTGGCGGATGTGTTAGTTTGGTGGATGTGTTAGTTGGCGCATGTGTTAGTTTGGCGCATGTGTTTGTTTGTTTGGTGCATTTGTTGGTTTGTCGCATGAGTTGATTTGTCGCATGTGTTGGTTTGGCGCATGTGTTGGTTTGGCGTATGTGTTGGTTTGGCGTATGTGTTGGTTTGGCGCATGTGTTGGTTTGGCGCATGTGTTGGTTTGGCGTATGTGTTGGTTTGTCGCACGTGTTGGTTTGGCGCACGTGTTGGTTTGGCGCACGTGTTGGTTTGGTGGATGTGTTGGTTTGAGGGATGTATTTTTTTGGTGGATGTTTTAGTTTGGCTGATGTGTTAGTTTGGGGGATGTATTGGTTTGACGGTTGCGTTCTTTTGCCGCATGTGTTGGTTTGGAGCATGCATTGGTTTGGTGCATGCATTGGTTTGGCGCATGTGTTGGTTTGGTGGATGCGTTGGGTTGGCGCAATGTTTTGGTTTGGGGGATGCGTTATGTTTGTCGGATGTTTTGGTTTGGCGCTTGTGTTTGGCCATGATATGCCTGTGGCCTCCAGGCACTGAATGAGGAGGCAGGGCTGTTGGGATTACGGATTTCTTTGTTCAAAACCAAGATCCAGGCTTTCAATGACATCTTGGATGCTGCTGTCTTGTCTGTGCGTGTTTGTGGCGAAGATGTTGAGGCCACGAAGAGATTCATTTCCCTTGGCAGTGTTATTCATTTCTCCGCATGTTGCAAGCCAGAGGTTGATAGACGTCTGCGTCAGGCCTGGGGAGTCATGGATTCACTGGATCATGGGTTGTGGCACTGTCGGTATCTATGCATGAGTACGAAAATCAGAGCATTTAAGTCCTTGGTGCTTCCAGTCTTGCTCTCCGGATGCGAGACTTGGACCCTTACCAAGGGCCAGAGAATGAGACTTAACTGCTTTGGAACCCAGTCTCTTCGGAGAATCTTTGGGTGTCGGTGGTTGGACTTCGTGTCCAATGAGCGATTGCTGAAAAAGACTCAGATGACATTTGTTTCCTGCATGGTCCGTGAGCTTCAGCTGCGGTTGTATGGACATGTGGCTCGTTTCCGGACGCTGATCCAGCTCACCAGATACTCAGTCAAGGATCCTCATGAGTGGAGGAGGCCAACGGGCCGACCGCGTGCCTCGTGGTTGTGGTAGGTTGATCGGCATCTCAAGGAGATAGGGATGGGCCAGGCATCAGCCTGGGGGGTGGCCAGAGGAGGTCCCTGGAATACCATCGGAAAGTGGATGCGGCGACGCGCTGCTCCGGAGCATGCTCCCATATCTGACCTGAACGGTGGGAGTTGTTGTTGTTGTTGTTGTTGAGCCTCAACAACTGGGTTTCGCTTACAATAAACCTTGGTTGATGGACTTCAAGGAGCGATACTGGATCCTGGGAACATTACATAATTGGCGACGAGGAAAACTACATTCTTGAGATGGCGGTTTATGGAAAATTGGACGAGTTCCAGCCGGAGAGAGAGTAGTCGGAGGCCAACATTGAGAGACAATCGTTCTACTGTGAGGACAACCAGATCACCGATGAGAACAAAAAGTGGGCTCTATCCAAGATACTAGACATATAACCGGGACTGGATGTTATATAGAAGGGAAAGGTGTGTGTGTGTGTGTGTGTGTGTGTGTGTGTGTGTGTGTGTGTGTGTGTGTGTGTGTGTGTGTGTGTGTATGCTAGAGTGGGGGAGGGGAGGATTGGAAGGGCGACCACCAACAAATTTGAAAGTCATGTTTGTGTGTGGATTGTATAACTCAAATTCACCTCATTTTGGTTAAATATTACATTTATATGTTACTAAACATTACAGATGTCAGTATCAAATAACGTACTCCAAGCCAGAGCTGGAGCACTGCCAATGCAGTTTCCTTGCAGGGAATATCCTGGGTATAAACTTGGAATTTCGTCAGCGTACTGGCACATCATTGTCCTTTTATCAAGAAGTACACTACTCACAATAAGTTAGGGATATTGTGGGAGTGAGTTGATTTTTTTTATCGGGGTTAGGGTTAGGGTATTGAAATCAAGAATGCTGTGTTTTTTCACACATTAATAACCATAGAATTAGGACCAACAACTTTTTTCAACATAATTAACACACAAAATCAACCACACCGAAGAACCTGCCAATATCCCTAACTTATTGTGAGTAGTGTACTGTTGAGGTCTTTCAACACTGAAGAGACAAGTAATACCAGATGCGATGGCTTGATCCCCACACTAAAGGTGTCGTTAGTTCAAGTGCAATGATGCACCACACTTCCTGCAGAGAATCAGACAGACCAGTTGTAGGTTCCACATCCCATTGAGAACCAAAGTTGGATGAGAGACCTCCAAACGCAGTTCGTTACTTCTCAGCTACCCCGTCAGGACTACATGCCGCAGCATTGTGTTGGAATGAAAATGTTATTGCTGTTTCATTTGTGGTGATTTAGTGTTTGTTTTTATTGCCTTGATAAGATGTGTATATTCACAGTGATAGTAAAATATACATATGGACAAATGAACTAATGCAGCCTCCATTTTTATGTCTGCAAAATAAATATTCGTTTATAGATGCATATACAAGAAACCCTCGGAGCACTCATCTTTCCAGCAAGTCATTTTACAATATGGAGCACATTTTTACTGCTGGATGATGGGAGCGTATGCCATATATCCAGAGCCACGTCCACCGAGAAGAGATGGAATGGGCTGCAGCATCTTTCCTGAGCACCCAGAGTCCTGATATGAACACCATAAAACACATTTAGGAGCATGGATCCCGAGTTAGAGAAAAAGCTGACATCTCCCTGCTCCCAAGTAATATGTAAATGCTGGAACAAGGGTTCAACCTTGCAGGCAGGCAGAGGTAAGGGTTCAACGAGTGCAAGTAGCAGTGAAGATGCAGCAAGTGCAGGTAGTGGTGAGGGTACAGCGAGTGCATGTCATGTGTTGGTACAATGAGTAGTACAAGCGAGTGCAGGTAGAGGTGGAGGTACAATGAAGGTACAATGAGTGCAGGTAGTGGTGAGGGTGAAGTCAGTGCAAGTAGTGGTGAGGGTGCAGTGAGTGCAGGCAGATGTGAGGGTGCAAAGAGTGCAGGCATTTGTGAGGGTGCAAAGAGTGCAGGCAGAGATGAGGGTGCAATGAGTGCAGGTAGAGGTGAGGGTGCAAAGAGTGCAGGCAGAGGTGAGGATGCAAAGGGTGCAGGCAGAGGTGAGGATGCAAAGAGTGCGGGCAGAGGTGAGGATGCAATGAGTGCAGGCAGAGGTTAGGATGCAAAGAGTGCAGGCAGAGGTGAGGGTGCAATGAGTGCAGGCAGAGTTGAGGATGCAATGAGTGCAGGCAGAGGTGAGGATGCAATGAGTGCAGGCAGAGGTGATGGTGCAAAGAGTGCAGGCAGAGGTGAGGGTGCAATGAGTGCAGGCACAGGTGAGGATGCAATGAGTGCAGGCAGAGTTGAGGATGCAATGAGTGCAGGCAGAGTTGAGGATGCAATGAGTGCAGGCAGAGGTGAGGATGCAAATAGTGCAGGTAGAGGTGAGGGTGCAATGAGTGCAGGCAGAGGTGAGGATGCAATGAGTGCAGGCAGAGGTGATGGTGCAAAGAGTGCAGGCAGAGGTGAGGGTGCAATGAGTGCAGGCAGAGTTGAGGATGCAATGAGTGCAGGCAGAGGTGAGGGTGCAAAGACTGCAGGCAGAGTTATAGGTTCTATCGGTTTTAGCCCCAATCACTCAATGGTGAAAAAGCACTTAAAAATACGAATGTGCACCAAAATCGAATCGATTTGTAGTTGTCACACGCCAAACATGTCCACCAAAATTTCGTCCGAATCTGTCCACAACGTTTTGAGATATCTTGCTCACAAACAAACAGACAAATAAACAGACAAACAAACAAACAAGAAAGACATCACGCAGAGCACTTTATTGCAAAATCAACCCCCTCCCCGTCTCCCCCAAAAAGTTGCCATGGATACATCAAATTGTCCATTGCATCAATATTACAATCGACAATCTTAATCAAAGCTCGGGTCAATTGGATTCAAATTTATTATTTTTCAGATGGAAATTGATGACATTAGAAGTTTGACCTTGAGTTGACTTTTGACCTTTTGACCTCAAAAATAGTTGTTTTCCCAATTCAGTGATGCACTAGGTAATTGCTGATTCATTTTCAAGTTAATAGGATGAAAATTGATGATTTTTCAGATGAAAATTGATTTTTGAAGTTTGACCTTGAGTTGACCTTTGACCTTTTGACCTCAAAAATAGTTGGCTTCCCAATCTTTGACTAAAATTGCAAATGCTGTTCAACTTTCAAGGCAATTTGAAAAATGACAATTTTACAAATATGACCTCAAGATGATCTTTGACCAACTCCACCATCTGGTGAAGTTTCGTGAAGATTGGTTTAAAATTGTGACCTGTAGGAGATTGACATAGAGACAAACAGACAGACAGACAAACAGACAGAATAACGCTCAAGACCAATCAAAATACCTCAAAAATCTTCGATTTTGCAAGTAACAAACAAACAGACAGACTGCGGTGAAAACATAACCTCCATCCACCTTCATTGGCGGAGGTAACTATAGGTGGCGGAGGTAACTATAGGTGGCGGAGGTAACTATAGGTACTCCATTTGAATGTGTTAGTATGATAGATTGTTAAAAATAAGTTTGCTTTGAATCAGAAGTGTTCATTTTATTCTGGCAAGGCATTGTACACGTGTCTTCTTCTATGGTATCGAATTGAAGCATAAAATGATAATTATTCTTGACTTGACTTTGGCTGCTTTATGAGAACAATGAACGACAGCTCTGCTCACTTTCAAACCACCACCGTGAAATGGAAGACGTGGGAAGAGGTGAGTGACCCTTGAAAAAGTACCAGAAGATAAATATGCGTTACCAGGTGAGCAGTCAGGTTGAAACACTCGGCCTCAAGCACTCTGCTGACGGTTAGTAATCACCTGGCTGAGTTAACAGACATCTAGATGTCAGTAAGAGTAGTTAGCACGAGGGTAGAGGGTGTGTCAGGTGGTTAAATGGCTTCTTCAGTTTTCTTTCAGTACACCATTGCTTTTCTGTATTTCGTAATTTCTGCAATTGTAATTTACTAGTGAGATACCCTTGCTCCGCACGGGTGGGAGGCCAGAGCAAACAGGCAATGCAGATATGGCGAATGCTAAAGCATGAAACCAATAAATTCCACATTCCTGTAGCACCCTCAGTCGCACGTCAGACATGGACAGCAAGTTCGTGAAGGACTTCCATGAAAAACGTACCCGTTCGCAAACAAACGGGTACGTTCACGTATGGAAACATCGATCGTGGGTCCGTGGCGAATCTGCATATGGCGATCTGCGAAGCTCAAGTTTAGAAAGTCGAAACCATCGTGGCACGCCGTAATTTACGAGAACTCGATATCTCTTTTTTCATTCCAAATAACATAACTCCAATCACAAATTAATTACAAAATAAACTTTTAACAACATTGTTAATGTTTCCTTCATTGTGAAAACTTCCAAATCAACAGTTAAAAGGATTTTGAGCCGATAGGTGTTACGGCCTCGGCAAGATCGATGGAGACAGTGATCTGTTAGCTTATACACCGCCCAAATAGCTATTTGGAATTCTCTCATGTAGAGATTAAACCCACGTCGTTTGAACTTTGGCCGAGGTCATTATTTACTTTTAATGATGTTTCTATACGAAACAAAAAGAAGATAATTGGTATTGGGTCGTCCTTTCCGCATATCTCGTGGGATTGTGAGTTGGAGAGACGACCGTGATGGCGGGGAGAAGGTTGGCATTCTCTCAAGCAAGGATTCAACCCAAGCCCTTATAAAAGGTCTTTGTCCGAGGTCACCGAGTCTGATCGGTGCAGCCGTGTGGTGCAGCTGTGCAGCGATCGGTGCAGCCGTTTGTGCGGCACCCGGGAAAATAACGTTATGCAGGGGTCCAAACCTGAAAATGCTGGAGACCAAAGCTGAAATTGGAAAAAAATACAGCCTATTTTACTACAGGAGATCCCAGGATTACCCACCCAAAATATCGTTGCGATCGGTTCAGTCGTTTTTTGCGGTACCTTCGAACGGACGGACAGACATTTGGTAAATTATAGTAAGATTACGATTAGAGGGTAACCACATAACGATTCGAGGGTAATCACATCACGATTAGAGGGTAACGACATAACATTTACAGGGTAACCACATTATGATTACAGGGTAACCACATTACGATCACAGGATTACCACATCACGATCACAGGATTACCACATTATAATCACAGGATGACCACATTATAATCACAGGGTGACCACATTATAATCACAGGAAGAGCACATTATAATCACAGGGTGATCACATTATAATCACAGGATGAGCACATCATTATCACAGGGTGACGAGTCAAAGCCTGGGCAGACATTTTAACTCTTAGATGCAGGCATCAAAAATCCTACATAAACGCAGCCATTGGGCCTTGGAGGCCCCACAGATGTATTCGTGTAATGTTTTTAAAAAAAATTTTAATATATTTTTTTCTTTCATATCCTTTTTCAATCCAAGTCGATGCTCATGGATGTGTATTTGCTCAGAAAATGTGAATCATTGATCCTTTTTTCGTTGGAAGAAATTCATGCAAGTGATGAACCTTTTTTTTTTTTTTTTGTTCTTGGTTTTTCAACTATTTTTTCTATAAAAAGTTGAGGCTCATGGAGGAGTATTTGCTTTAAAAATATGATTCACTAATCCTTTTGTTTAGAATGTATATGTCCACAATTGTCAAAAATCCTACACCTATGCAGCCATTGGGCCCCGTAGGCCCCACAAATGTATTCGTGTGACGTTTTTGAATTTTCATATTTTTGTCACTGAATTATTTGTAACCAAGTTATAGGAGCATATAATGAGGCTCGTATCAAGAAAATAATGATGTAACATAGTAGTACAACAACATTTATGCGGGGCCTCGAGGCCCCAAGCCTGCATTCGTGTTGGATTTTCGTGTTCTAAGTGAAGAATGAAGATTTTCCCACGAGCCTGAATGAATTATTTTTATTTAATTTATGTCACTGAATTTTGTGTAACAACATGAAAGTCGGTGAAAATGAGGCTCATTCCAAAAAAAAAAAATGTACAGCATCGTTTATGCAAAAAAAACAACCTTTTGGGCCTCCGAGGCCCAATCACTGCATCCAAGGGTTAAAGATGAGGTAACAAACCTCTAAGCCATCCTCTGCCAGGCCATAACTAAAATGTGAATGGAAATAAAGAATTAACTCACGCATAAACCCAACAGGAAACTGGAATGATGACACAGACTTCAGCAAATTGTTTTAAGACCTACAAATCAAGGGCAGTTTTTATCAGTGAGCAGAATATGGACGCAAGAGACAGACGTAAGGATGAAATGTTAGAAATGGCATTGTTTGCTGAAACTGAGAGCTGTGCCATGAAAGATTGAGGAAAAGATTGGCTGATCTCTATTTCATGAGATCAATGGATAATAATGGAAATGAAGCACTAATCGTGGCATCAACGATTGCTTGAGACGTGCTGCGAATTTTCCTTCGCCCTATCATCGTCAGACATCCAGTCATCTTTTTCTAAATTACCTTGGATCCGTATCACAAAACCACCTGGTCATCATCTTCTGAATTGCCTTGGATCCAGGCCTAGTGCAAGTGTCACACCCATGACTTCTGATTATTTTAAGCATGATTTTAAAATGGGATGTTCGAGGAAGTATCAATCTTCGAATGAATAATTACAATTTCAATTGGACATTTCACACGTCAGCTTCAGAGCAGCAATTCTACTTTAAATTTAGGCCTCACTTCACTTGAAGGTCATTTCCGTGCTGCAAACCCTTAATCCCAGACTTTCCCCAGGAAGCTACTTCCTTTTGCCACACGCAGGATATTTCTGAGGTTCTACCTGATAAAGCTCACCTGGGAATCCAGCTCCCCTCATGTCCCTTTGCAGGTTCATACATTTCGCGATATCCCAGTAGAACTGAACGGTGTTGCTTTGAATGCCACGGTATTTCATCCAAGGCCCTATAGTCACAATTTTACTGGATATTATGGATTTTCTCCAGCAAAGTGAAAAGAGAATTACCCAGTTTTAAAACGCATTTTTGTCAATGTTCCAGGACACCTTGCGAGAGCCAGGCCACACACAAGTCAAGTCAAGGTCAATTGAAAACATTGTGATGGGCCTGTCAATTGGCCAGGTGGATGACTAGCTTGATGTGGGAAATCGCAAATTGGTTGTGTGCATGACGGCGAAAGCAGCAGAGACAGTGATGGAGATTTTCAATGCTGGGATTAAATTGCTTCAATTCTATTTCATTTCGGTTGCTGTCAAATTAGCTTGCGGAATCAGTGAGTGCCAAAGTTCGGTCAATTTCAGGTCAAATCACCGAGGAAAACAAGACAGCCGGCCCTTTTGTGCTTGCTCTTCTTATGGCAAAAAAATTGCGACCAAATAGAGGATGTAAAGCTATATTGACAATTTTTTTCCTTGTTGTTTAGATATTGTTTGAAGTGTTCAGTGATGGCTTTAAGGTTCCCCCTCCCCTCTCTCCCTCCCGCTCCAATCTCCCCTCACTCCGCTCCTTCCGAGTTAAGATTGAGTTATTAGACGGAGTATTGTAATCACTTCTGCATGTCTATCTGTGTGTCTGTCTATGTGTCTATCTGTGTCTGTCTATGTGTCTATCTGTGTGTCTGTCTGTGTGTCTGTCTGCCTGTGTCTATCTGTCTGTCTAACTGTCTATGTGTCTGTCTGTGTGTCTGTATGTGTGTCTGTCTGTGTGTCTATCTGTCTGTCTCTCTCTGTGTCTGTCTGTGTGTCTGTCTCTGTGTGTGTGTCTGTGTGTCTGTCTCTGTGTGTGTGTCTGTGTGTCTGTCTCTGTGTGTGTGTCTGTCCAGGCAGTAGCTTTTTTTTTGCCATTTGAGATATTGTCATCAAATTTTCACCAAGCCTTTATTATGATAATACAGAGAAGGCAAGTTCATAATTGTCAAAAGGTCAAAGCTCAGCATCACTAAAATCACCAATTTTCATCCAATTGACCTGAAATTTCAATTTTCCATTTGAGTTTTGTCATCTAATTTTTAACAAAGCTTTATTATGAGAATATAGAGAAGGAAAATTCATAATTGTGTTACGTGCTCCTCCCCGACCCCCTGGTCACGGTGTACCTCCGAGCCCCGAGAGGAGCGACGGCCGAAAAATATGTTATTCTGTGTCAAAAATCAATAGGGAAACCACACCAATGGTTATCAACAAACAAATATTGTATTAAAAATCACACAAGAATAACAATACAACAATAATAGCAATCAAAAGTACAATCAACACATATTATGATGGTACCATCAGCTAGTATAGGATAACTCACTGTGCTCCAAGTGAGTGAAAAAGGAACATTCCCCAATGTCTCTATAGCTCAAAGTTGATCACCTCCAGTGATCATTAGAGCGATGTCGAATCGAAACCTGAACCCCGTTCAGATGACGGGCCCGGTCACACCGCCAAAACAGCAGAAAGGCGTATGCGGCCGAAGCGGCGCAAAGAGTCACGTGGTCCAAAACTGCGTAAAGCAAACTCAAGGCGAATGGGAAATCCAAAAGCGCCCTCCAGGTCTGAACTTTCACGGCTCAGTCGGCAAACCGCAAATTAATCTTCCAAAAGCCACGGTGCACACACACACATCAGATATGTCTGAAAGCGGTGGAAATGGCTGACGAAGCAAATACCTTGCTTGACGCGCGAAGCGCACGAATCAAAATGGCCGACGGCTCGTCCTCGAGTCGCAATGACCCGGCGATGATTCTTCAGAATCCCAACGCCAAACCTGACACCCAGGTTGATCAGTCACAACGATAACCCCTATCGCAGGAATTCCTATCCAGGAAATTCAAAGTTCACTCGTGACTCTTGCTCGACAACGTTCGATCCAGAATGCAAAGCAACCAGATTCTTGTCCGACTTTTCGCTCCTTTCTTTTCTCTCACCTCCTCTTCTTCCTCGTCTGCCGGTTCCCGATCCGGTTTCCTGTTTCATTTAACATTAACCTTTTTACCTTTTGACAATAATAATGGCTATTTCCCTCAAACAATAATAATAATAATAATAATAATAATAATAATAATACATGGAACCAGAAATGTTTCAAGTGGATGAAAACCACAACACCGGAAGTGACGAATCCGTAACAATTGTCAAAAGTCAAAGGTCAGCATCATTAAAATCACCAATTTTCATCCAATTGACCTGAAATTTCAATTCTCCATTTGAGTTTTGTCATCAAATTTTTAACAAAGCTTTATTATGAGAATATAGAGAAGGCAAATTAATAATTGTCAAAAGGTCAAAGGTCAGCATCACTAAAATCACCAATTTTCATCCAATTGACCTGAAATTTCAATTCTCCATTTGAGTTTTGTCATCAAAATTTTAACAAAGCTTTATTATGAGAATATAGAGAAGGCAAATTCATAATTGTCAAAAGATCAAAGGTCAGTGACACATAAAATCATCAATTCTCACACGATTGGCATGAAATTTAAAGAATTTGATGCATGTTGGGTCACTGAATTGGTTCACGAATCAAAACCTACAAGCCAATGTTAATTTTTTAGATCAAAAGGTCAAAGGCCAAGGTTGCATAAAAATCGTCAATTTTCGGTCAATTGACTTGAAATTTTAAGAATTTTCATATTGGGTCACAGAATTCGTTCACCAATCAGAAGCTAGAAACTGATTTTTTTTTTTTTAGATCTAATGCTCAAAGGCTGCATAAAATCATCAATTTTCATTTTGTATTTTTTTCAAACTGTTTTTGTTATTTTGAATATGCTGAAGAAGAAGATGACGTCTGAGTACAAACGGACGCGGACGGGCTTTGCATTTTCAGCTGATTTCTACTCGTGTGTAGTTTTCCGCAATGTTGCATGCAATGATTCTCTGCATTCAAGTAAAGATGTGCTGAAAGCGATAGGTCATCTCTCCACTTACAATGCGCAGCTCAAAGTTGCTACTGTGGGAGCTGTGCTCGCACGATAAAATCGGACAAAATGGACGACGCCAGGAATTAGGTTTCTCTGAGCTATTTATTCCCAGCTCACTCAAACGAACTCCAAAGCACTGAATCAGCCCATCGAACGGGCGGCAATATATATCAGAAACTCAACACACAAAAGCCACGCCTCTCAGGCGGGGCGTGGTATGCAAATAGGTAAGCCACGCCTCTCAACGGGGCATGGTATGCAAGGCAAGCGTTCGCCAGGTAAAGGCAAGTCTCAACACGCCCGGGCGAATCCGGACACGTGACCGCTCGCCGGTTGCGTCATCGGCCGGTGCAGGGTAATTATGTCATGCTACCGGTAACCGCTACACGCGCCCCCCCAGAATTAACATGCACCGGGAGAGTCAGTTTGAGGGGGGTCTTGATGACCCGGCCGAAACGACCCCTGACGATTCGTGTTGGGGTGGTAGGTGGCGGGGCGGTGGATGGTCGGGCGGGGGGCCTGGTTGACGGGGGATGGCCCCGACGTGGAGGAAGGGCCAACCGTGGAGGTTGGTCGAGGTCCAAATGGGCCGGCTTGAGGCGGTCCACGGAGATGCGGTCCGCCTTGCCGCCGATGTCGATGGTGAACGATTTGTCGTGCCTCTTCAGGACCCGGAAAGGTCCATCGTACGGCGGCCGGAGCGGTCCCCGGTGTGCGTCGTGTTGGATAGAATCTCCCTGCCACACATCTCCCTGCTCTCGGATGTTGTGTTTGTGTGCTTCCCCTTTTCTCCCCATCTTGTCTTCCGCTCCCTCTTTTTGTGTATTTTGTTTGTCTGGTCGATTTGTTTGTGAAGTAAATGTTAGCTCTTTCACGAGCCTCGATTCAGTATACAAAAAAAAAAAAAAAAAAAAAAAAAATAGAAACGTACTCCGCAGTGCGAAGTGCTGGGGGGACGTGGGGTTGGGGGCAGCCGTGGTGGGACGTGGGCACGGGGGCAAATCTCCTGGCGGCCTCCTGGAGGACCGAGCGTTGGCGAGCCGCGGACCAGGGGCCGGTGGCGTCAGGGATGAATTCGCCCGGCACGCGCAGTGGCTGGCCGTAGACCAGCTCGGCGGTGGAAGCCTGGAGGTCCTCTTTAGGGGCCATTTGGAGGCCCAATAGGACCCACGGGAGCCTGTCGGCCCAACCGTCGTCCTGGAGGCTGGCCCTGAGAGCGGCCTTCATCGAGCAGTGGAACCGCTCGCACAAGCCGTTGGCTTGGGGGTGGTAGGCCGTGGTGCGGTGAAGCTTGACCCCCAAGGCCTGGGCGACCGCGCCCCAAAGCTCGGAGGTGAATTGCGGGCCTCTATCGGAGGAGATGTCCGAGGGGGCGCCGAAACGGGCAATCCAGGTGCCAATGAAGGCTTGCGCCACGTCGGCGGATGTTGTTTATGCCAGCGGGACGGCCTCCGGCCACCTGGTGGTCCTGTCCACCATTGTGAGGAGGTGGGTGAAGCCCCGCGAGGAGGGAAGGGGTCCCACCAGGTCCACATTGACGCGGTCGAAGCGCCGCGCGGGCACGTCGAATGGTGCTAATGGGGCCTGGGTGTGCCGGTGGACCTTCGCGCGCTGGCAGGCGACACAGGCATTGGCCCAGTCGCGGACGTCTTTACGGAGCCCGTGCCAGACGAATTTCGCTGCCACGAGCTTCTGTGATGCTTTCCGGCCCGGGTGGGAAAGGCCGTGGAGGGCGTCAAAAAAGTGCCGCCGCCATCCGGTGGGCATGATGGGGCGAGGTTGGCCCAGGGAGACGTCGCACAGGAGAACTGTGCCTGTGTCCTCGAAGGGGACGTCGGCCAACCGCAGGCCTGTGTCCACTGTCCGGAGGGCTTGCACTGTGGGGTCGGCGGGTCTGGTCGGCCACCATGCAGGCGAAGTCCACACCCAGGTGGACA
The DNA here is from genome assembly GCF_964187855.1 of Myxine glutinosa. Classification (NCBI taxonomy): domain Eukaryota; kingdom Metazoa; phylum Chordata; class Myxini; order Myxiniformes; family Myxinidae; genus Myxine; species Myxine glutinosa. Next base: position 29,388,690 of record NC_136266.1, on the reverse strand, counting down.
GCGTTCGCGCCGGACCGGGAGAGGCAATCCGCCACAGCGTTGTCCTTGCCCGCGACATGCCGGATGTCCGTCGTAAATTCGGACACGGCAGAGAGGTGGCGCTGCTGGCGGGCCGACCACGGCTCCGTAACCTTGGCCATGGCGAAGACCAGGGGTTTGTGGTCCACAAACGCCGTGAACGGGCGGCCCTCCAAAAGATGGCGGAAGTGGCGAACAGCCAGGTAAAGGCCGAGGACCTCGCGGTCGAAAGCGCTATACTTGCGCTCGTTAGGGCGAAGCTGCCGGCTGAAGAAGGCCAGCGGTTGCCAAGCTCCGTTCACCCACTGTTCATGCATGGCGCCCACCGCGTAGTCGGAAGCGTCCATGGTGAGGGCGATGGGTGCGTCGAGCGCCAGGTGCGCCAGCATGGTCGCGTTGGCGAGGGCCAGCTTAGCGCCCGTGAACGCCGCGTCCATCTCTGTGGTCCAGGCGACGACGTGCTTGGCCGGCCTGCCCCGGAGGGCTTCGTACAGGGGGCGCATGAGTTGGGCGGCGCGAGGCACGAACCGGTGGTAGAAATTTACCATCCCCAAAAATTCCTGTAGGGCCTTGATAGAGCGAGGGCGCGGGAAACTTGTGACTGCCTCCACCTTGGTAGGCAGCGGGACGGCCCCGCGCTTCGTGATGCGGTGCCCCAGGAAGTCGACGGCCGTTACGCCAAACTGGCATTTCGCCGGGTGATGATGAGGCCGTGCTGGCCGAGGCGCTCAAAAAGCATGCGCAGGTGGACGAGGTGCTCCGCCCGGGAAGTGCTGGCGATGAGAATGTCATCCAGGTAGACAAACAGAAAGGTGAGATCGCGCAGCACACTGTCCATCAGCCGCTGGAAGGCCTGGGCCACGTTCTTAAGGCCGAACGGCATTCGGAGGAACTCAAAGAGGCCAAAAGGTGTAATTACAGCCGCCTTCGGAACGTTGGTCGGCCAGACAGGTACCTGGTGATAGCCCCGAATGAGGTCGACCTTGGAGAAGATCACCCGCCCCGCCAAACAGGCGGAAAGGTCCTGTATGTGTGGTATCGGGTACCGGTCGGGGGTGGTGGCGTCGTTGAGGTGGCGGTAATCACCGCATGGACGCCATCCGCCACCCGGTTTGGGCACGATGTGCAGGGGCGAGGCCCACGCGCTATTCGAGCACCGCACAATTCCCAATCGCTCCAGCGTGTCGAATTCCGCCTTCGCTACGGTGAGTTTGGCTGGGTCGAGGCGGCGAGCCCTGGCATAGACCGGTGGACCTGTGGTCAGGATGTGGTGTTCGACGCCGTGCTTGACGGCGACGGCCGAAAACGTCGGCTGCGTGAGGGCGGGAAACTCGGCGAGTAGGCGGGTGAAATCGTCCACGGCCGGGAGCGCACAGGCTAGCTTGGTCGGAGCGGAGCCGCTCAATGAGCAAGCGAGCGAGCTGAAGGTCTCCGCATTGATGAGCCGACGCCGTTTGACGTCGACCAAAAGCCCATGTGCGCAAATAAAATCTGCACCCAGCAAGGCCATGGGCACGTTCACCGTGATGAAGTCCCACCTGAAGCGCTGGCCCCCGAAGCAGAATGCGACGTTGCGCGAACCAAAGGTGTGGATGGAGGATCCGTTTGCGGCGACCAAAGCGGGGCCGCAAAGCGCGGCCTGTTTGTCCTCCACCGAGGCAGGTATCACGCTCAGCTGAGCGCCGGTGTCACACAAAAAACGCCGCCCGGACTCCGTGTCCGTGATAAACAGAAGGCTGCCTGAATGGCCGACGCTCATGGCAGGCAGCAAGCGCCGGCCTGGTCGTTTCCCGACCCGCCGAAAGTGCATGGTGGGCGGCACGTTCTGGCCTTCTGCCCGAACCTGGCGTGGTAATAGCACATGGTCCGCTCTGGTGGAGGCTCCGGTGGTCGCGTCGGCCGCTGCCGCCAGTGGTGCTGACTCGGCCGGTGGAGGCGCCGGTCATGGCGCAGGCATTGCCTCGGTCGGCCCAGGGTCCCAGGCGGCCGCTCCGACGGGTCGCCTGGCCGAGCAAAATTTATCGGCCTCCTTGGCCAGGGCGCGAGGGTCCGTGATGGGCGAGTTAGCCAAAGCTAATCGTACCTGCCCGGGTAGCCGCTGGAGGAACAGCTCGCGGAAGAGGAAGTCCGGGCTGTGGTCACCGAGAAGAGCAAGCATGTGGTCCATGCTTTCGGACGGACGGGCCTCGCCCAGCTTCGGGAGGTCGAGTAGTTGTCGTGCGCGTTCGGTCTCCGAGAGTCCAAACGCCCCGAGGAGTAGGTCTTTGAGCGCGCCGTATTTGTCGGCGTCCGGCGGGTGCTGTAGGAAGCTCAGAACCCGGGAAGCGGAGGAGGCGTTGAGCGCGGAGACCACGTGGTGGTAGCGCGTTGTGTCCTCCGTAATGTTCCGCAGGGTGAATTGAGAATCCGCTTGAGCAAACCAAACGGCCACGTGAGATTCCCAAAAGCCCGGGAGCTTCAAAGCTACAGCTGACTCCATCGCCATGTTCGTAGAAAGGGGTCACCAATTGTGGGAGCTGTGCTCGCACGATAAAATCGGACAAAATGGACGACGCCAGGAATTAGGTTTCTCTGAGCTATTTATTCCCAGCTCACTCAAACGAACTCCAAAGCACTGAATCAGCCCATCGAACGGGCGGCAGTATTTATCAGAAACTCAACACACAAAAGCCACGCCTCTCAGGCGGGGCGTGGTATGAAAATAGATAAGCCACGCCTCTCAACGGGGCGTGGTATGCAAGGCAAGCGTTCGCCTGGTAAAGGCAAGTCTCAACACGCCCGGGCGAGTCCGGACACGTGACCGCTTGCCGGTTGCGTCATCGGCCGGTGCAGGGTAAATATGTCATGCTACCGGTAACCGCTACACTACCGTTTTAAAAACCACGTATTGCAGGATTCGAGCAGAATGATGGAAGATGATCTTATGATTAGGGTTTCTTATTCCATTGCATGTACTGGGGCTGTCGTGTAACTCCTCGTGATTGTATCAAGTATCAAGATTGTATCAAGCTGTCGTGTAACTCCTCGTGATTGAAACCATTTGTCATCATCCCTTAATGTGTTTTTAATGGTTGCCAAACCCAAGTGTGCAGACGTTATCTGACCTTATTGCCAAAGCAAACGAGGCATGTTATTCTAATTGAAAAGGAAATTTATTCGTGATTTGCAGGCAATATTTGCACGGCATTTAATTTACCATTCTGCACTTTGTTTTGCTACATTCATCAAAGAGAAACGATGACTGCAACAACAACAACAACAACAACAAAAACAAGGACAACCCCAAATACTATGATAAGAATAGGAAGCAGAAAATCCCAAAGAACAATAAAAAGGGCCAATTCATCTGGGCACTCACCTGGTAGAAGAAAGCAGTATAATACACTGACTAATGGTATTTTAAACAGTATCACTGTATTTTAGACCAATTTCAATGGTTGCTAGGAGACAGAGCAGCATGTACAATCATCCTAATTGTAATCATAAAACTTTAAACAAACAAGAAAACAACCTATTTTGGGGAGAAACCAACCCCCATCGTAGACCCCTTAGAACCTGTTTTATTTTAATGCCGTGTACAAATTTGAGTTGCAACAAACCAAATATAATCTTAGCTAAGTTTGGTAACAATCCCATCAGTAGTTTCGGAGAAGTTGCTAGTGTTTACGGCCTAATGACGCACCATCCCATGAGCTCCCGGAACAATGTTTCAAGTGAGCAAATATAAAGTAAGAAGAGCAACGACAGTAACTACAATGATGGTGGTATTGGCAGCATGATTATTCATCAGCATATGAAATAAAGTAAATGGATCTCGCACTGCACTCGGAAGAGCGCATACCTCCGCCAGGCTGAACAGTTTACGTTTTGTATCCCACTGATAGGCCGGATCTGGATTCAGACCTCAACCAAAATGTAATGAGTTTGTTCTCGTCACTTACACAACTCATCCACCAAATTTCATCTGAATCTGTCTAACTTTTTCAGAGATTGTGCTACATATAGTTTTTGGCCCTATAGACCGATCCGATAAGGACGATCGTGCTCCCTTCGCCGATAGGCGGCGCTCTTGCGTCCGCCATTACTGGGAGGCATCCCGATCCAAAGTTAACTCCAGCTGGCTGCACCAGCACAACTATCATCGCGATCGTACATGAAAACTGTCTGTGATAATCGTTCTCAAGTGTTTCTCTATACGTGTGGAGTGGTCGTGGACACCTGGCACCTGTAGGCACATGATACAAACCCCGTTTTCGGCGATATCGCCATGCCGCCCTGAAGGCACCTGGCACCTGGGGGTACCCGGTTTCCACTTCCACCTGCACCAAACCTATTTTGTTAGCAACCGCGTACCCTATGCTATGCCATGCCGAGCCCCTCTCGCCTTAGCCCCGAGTTTCTCGACCACTACGATAACGACTCCTCTGACTGACACGACTAGGTGCCCGTCCCTTCATCGACTCCTCCATACGGCCAGGTCTTGGCGGCCGTACCACAGCCGCCCCGCATGGATTCTTCCCTCAGAGACCACCTCCGCCCGGGCCGGCCACCTCTGGCAACTACGGCGAGGCCCCGAGTGGCCGCTGCCGAGCCCCAAGTTCCTTGATCACTAGGGTCGCGACTCATCTGGGAGACCCGACTGGGCCTCCGTCCCTCCGTGCGGGCCGCCACAACGGCTCCTCACCAGTCGTATACCTCGGTGGACCGGTCGTATCGTCCACGATTCCATCTTCTCTGATGAATCTAACAAACAAATATATTTTGTATCGACATTCTTTCGGCAAAGTGAACTGAGACCGGTAACTGCATGTAATCTGAATGCTGGAGAGCAAGCCGAATGAAGCGGACGCCTCCCACCTATGGCAGCGTCTATAGAGGGTGCCCGTCCATTGAACCCTCCGTCGGATCGGTCTATATCTCAATGGTGAAGAATCACTTTAAAATTATTGTATCCGGGTCCGGATCTTTACCAAAATCGAATCATTTGGTCCTTGCCAGACTAAGCAACTCATACAGCAAGTTTAGTCTGAATCCGTCCACAACCTTTTAGTTTAGTCGAGATATCCTGCCCACAGACAAACAGACACACACAGGGGTAAAAACATAAACCTCCGTCCACCTTTGGTGGTGGAGGTAATGACAGGTATGAAGAAGAAATTTGCTTCCTCTGGAGAAATATTGTTTCTACCGTTTAATCCCTCTTAGCAAGGCTGTAACATCCAATTGTAGTTTTTCAGCGAAATTGGCTAAACACATTCCATGCAAGGCATTCATGTTCCGGTCCTGGTATTTAGTCAGACTTGCAAGGATTAATGACAGGTTTGAAATGTTAATCCTAAATCTGTTCAAGGTTCAGTCATTTAGGCACACATGATTAGTGCTAACTGTCTTTTAATGTTATATCGATGTTCTGAACATGTCATTAGCCTGTCCCCCTCCCTCACCCCATGTGCAGTGGGAGATCGCTTTTGCAATCATTTATGTGTGTGTGTGTGTGTGTGTGTGTGTGTGTGTTTGTGTGTGTGTGTGTGTGTGTGTGTGTGTGTGTGTGTGTGTTTGTGCGTGTGTGTTTGTCCAGGCCATAACTTTTTCTTTTTTTTACCATTTGAAATTTTGTCATAAAATTTTCAACAAACCTTTATTATGAGAATATCGAGAAAAAAAAATTGGGTCAAGCTGTGAAAGGGCAAAGTCATAGCGATTGTAAATAGCCCTTATTAGCCTGTCCAAACCTCATCATGCACGAGACATCCGTGGTTTTCATTTATTTACCAATTGAGCCTTTGTCATAAAATCTTCAACAAACCTTGTAAAGGGAATATGGCGAACACAAATAAATAAAATGTACAATTTTTTAAAAACGGTAGTTTTCCTCAAGTTTAGTTGAGTACAAAGCAAACGTGGATGGACTTTGCACTTTCTAGTTCATTTTTTGTGATTACATGGATTACAGTTAATTTACATCGAATCCATTTCTTACTTAAGAAAAGGGACAAAAGCACCTGCCTTGGACGCATCCTGCTGGATCAGCTGAGTGTGTGTGAAGCTGAGTGTGTGTGGACGTGACACAGCTGCCTCGGAGGCATAACAGATGACATATCGAATTCAAAGAAAATTATTTCAATTCAACAAGTCCCCTGTTCCAGGACCACGCCATTCACTCTCCCCCACTTCCCTCCTTGACACATTGTTAAATTAAAATAAATAATATATGTAAACTGACAAGAAAGCTCAGAAGGTGGCAGAATGAAATCCAGATTGTCTTTTCTGGTTTTGATTCCTGACAGAAAAAGGATTTGAAGACAACATTGTTTCCAGGGCGTTCTGCACAACATTGTGCTTTTCAACACAAACATTTTGCATTAATTTGCATCATTATATATATATATATATATATATATATATATATATATATATATATATATATATAAGCAAATTTGATAGTATATAAGCAAATTTGATAGTATATATGTATGTATATAATATATATACTGCATTTATATACACTAGGGCATGCCCGTACTATATCTATATCTAAAATTATATCCCCCCCTCTATTTACATGAAATGGTTTGGTCCATGAAATGTTTTGGTTCATTCGCAACGCCAAAGCGAACGGCGAACGCTTTACATGAAATGGTTTGGTTCATGAAATGTTTTGGTCCATTCGCAACGCCAAAGCGAACGGCGAACGGCTTGCGAGTACAGTGACAATCCCCCCGGGGTTTTTATTAGTTTTAAAACATAGTTTAACGCCAACATAGCGCCAACATAGTTTGCAAACGTGAAATAAATGAATACGCTCTCAAATGTGCCATCCGAGGCAGAGTGTGTCCGCCACGTTCGGCACACGCGATAGCTCGCTGCTCTCTGATTGGTTGAATCGTTTTTTGGACATAGCTCGGTAAGTAATTGTCCGATTAATATGAAACCTTGAAAAGGCACATCCTCGGGTCCCCAGCAATATACCTGGCAAGTTTAAAGTATATCGGACCCGTGGTTGTCGAGAAACAGCGGTCACAGACAAACAAACGTACAAACGTACAAACGTACAAATGTACAAACAAACACACAGAGATTACTGGAATTATAGATAGATATACTGCATATACATACATACACTGCATATATATACATATACTGCATATACATACATACACTGCATATACATACATACACTGCATATACATAAATACACTGCATATATACACATACACTGCATATATATACATATACTGCATATATATATATATATATATATATACATACATACATACATACATACATATACTGCATATATACATGTACTGCATAATTTATTCATATATATCTATATATATATATATATATATATTGTTGCGGTTTTGAGATTGTACATATGACATCATTAAAGGTCAAAGGGTTGCCCCCCATAGTTAGTCCACAAGCAACTCGTAGGCCCACTTAGAGTATTAGTTATGTCATAGTATGTGTAAGAGTAGGCCATTTCCCTAGTAATATCTGCGTTGTGCAAAGAAATGAGCTTAGGTCCTTTTCATTTTGCGGCCACCCTTCAATTACATCATGGGCAAACTCGATCCCGCGCCCCATTTGGCATCCCTCAAGTTTGTTATGCTTTGGCTGCCAGCAGCGTTCGCTGCCCTTGGTTTGCTCGAAACTAGTCGGGTACCACGAGGTCGGCCTAAGAAGAGGGAGGAGCGCGAGGGTCGAGGTGTGGCCACGCAAGGCAGCACGTCAGAGGCGGTGATGGTAAGAGCCATCAGCCAACCAGGGCTCCGAGGGCATGGCATGATAGGGCGTGGCAAGACGCATCTAGTAAGTTCCAGAAGGTTCCAAGGGCGTGGCAATAAAACCCTTGGCGCGAGGCCCCCACCGGAGTTATGAGAAGGGATGCGCAGTGTTGAAGAGAGTTATGAGAGGGAGAGGACTCGCAGGCATACGGAGTTGAGAGGGCTCTAGCCAAGCACTTGTTGGAGCACTCACGAGGACGGCATGCACATGACAGTTTCGGGGAATTGAAGAACGCATTGCGAGCGCATATTGAACTTTTCGCTTATTACGTACGTGGCCGCAGCCGCAACTGTAACCGCCAAAGCCAGCCCTACCGTTCGCCCTGTAATAACCCCGTGCGCGAAAACGACACGTGGAGAGCTCCTGCCGTTTCTTTCATCTGCTTCGCGGTGGGAGTTGGGGACCGGAGAGCGAGCTGCCTGGACGCCATTCTTGGACATGCTGACCTGGTCAACTGCAAACCCCGTGTGAGTGTGTCTGAGAGTGAACGGGCCCGTTTGTCCAGGGGATAAGTATAAGACTGTTTAAGGCTGCACTGTGTTTTCTCTTCTTCTTATTGTACAAAGTGTAAATAAATCGTGTTATTCCTTTCTTCCAAATTCGACCGTTTCAGCGATTTCCTCCATTGGTTAAGCGTGGCACGATTACGGACCGCTTGGATCGGGTTTAGTCATTGATAACAGCTCGGGTCATGGGTTCGCTACCGCTCGGCGTATCCACCAACACCCATGATTCGGGTGGAGCGTATTTCCTCATTTCTGGGCAGCGTTAGTACTTAGGTAATAGCGAATTCTTAGTCCTAAAACCCTATTTAATGCTGTCCGGGAAGGACGTCATAGGTCCCGGGTCCCGTCCGCTAGTCGAAGACAAGGGGACTAATCCCCCCTTGGTAAGGGGAAAAGGCCGGCACAGAGATCCGTCAGAAGTGGGATTGGACCCGAAGTGCGCCTAATGCACTCAAAATTACGAGCGGCCGAAATTTAATTATTGACACCCAAATTAAAATCGTGCCATGGATAACCAAGACGGTCGGATGCCGGTGGGGGTAGGAGAGGACATAGATGAGGGGTTAGAATCGATAACCCAGGACCTCTGGGAAGAATGGGAAGAAGAGGAGAACATTAATGAGGGGCCGGCCGCAGGGGAAGAAAATGGCAGTGCCTCGCACAAGGCAGTGAGAGCCGAGCCCGCGGTGCCAGCGGGTTGGGACCTGTATGTACCCGTAGAATAACTACGAGCATCTATAGAAATGCAGAGGGTTGAAGCAAGGCGTAATAGTGACAAATCCACCCGGGAAATGGGAGGAAATGAAAGATGGGTTAAATAATTTGGAAAACAAAATGGGGGGCCAATTGAAGGAAATGGGGGACAAATCTACCTGGGAAATAAAAGGGTTGGAAAACAAGATGGAGGATCAATTAAAAGAGGTAAAAACGGGCTGGAAAGCAAAATGGACACCCGAGGGGAGTTAATAAAAGAGATGGGGAAAGAAATAGGGCGCAGGTTGAGCGGGAAAGTTGCATTGGTACGCGACGAGGTAACGCGATTTGAGAAACGCGTGGAGAGCGGGGTAGAAATCGTGACTCGGGGCATGGAAAAGCCAACGGCCGCCGAGTTGGAAAATGAAATTATATTGGTGCGGCGGTTGTCGAGGACAATGAAGAAATTATAATGCAAATTGATGTTGAAGAGACGGCAGAGATAGGAATTAAATCTGAGATGGAGATGGAATTTGCACAAAGTCCGTGTTCGCATTGTGATGTCGTGCTGCCTAACCCAAATGAAAGTTTGCAGGTGCGGTTGGAGGAGAAGAGAATCCCAAAGGTAAGTAGGAGTGTGTATGGCATGAAAGTGTTTGGCGCGAAAAAAAATTCGCGCGCTTGGGATCACGACGTCACCCGGGCGCTCGTGAAAGGTCCATGGTGCGCTGTGTGAAGGTGAATGGTGCGCGTGTGCGAATGGCGCCGGAGCGCGAGTGTAAGACGGAGTGTATGTGGGAAGAGTGTGTTGAAGAAGAGTGTGGAACGGAGTGTGACACAGAGTGTAAGATGGCTGAAGAGAGTGTGTGAGAATGCACACCAGAGCGCGTTGGAGAGAGTGTGTGGGAGTGCACACCAGAGCACGTAATTGGGTGTGCAGCAAAAGAGTGCACACTCATGGTTGTTACGGAGTATGTAACGGGAGAGTGTATGCGAGGGTGTGCGTTGGCCAAGTGTGTTACGGAGTGTGTAACAGAGGAGTGTGTGATAATGGAGTGTGTGAGGGGCATGAGTGCACCTGAGTGGTGTGCACCTGAGTATGTAAGGGAAGAGAATGCACGGAGAGAAAGTGCAATAACGGAATGCAGGGAATGTATGAGAGGCGCTGGAGCGCCTCGGTGTGAGAATGCGAATCGGGCATCGACCCAGACTGGGGGGGGGGGGGGGGGTTAGCGTTTAGGCCGACGGATAGCCGACGCGAGCCCTCGGTGTGCGGGGTGCTTTGTGTGCTGCGGGGACCGGCGGGGATAATTGCCGCGGCGGTTTTGCAAGGACCGCCATGCACGATTCGTGCTGGGCCCCGCCCTGTATGGTCGGTGCCGCGCTTTGACAGGAAAGGCGAATGGCACGATTCAAGGGGAGGAAGGAGAGGTCGGACCTTCGCCCCCTGGCGGGCGCGATGCTTCGACCGTGCGAGGTTGGGCCACCGTGCATGGGGCCGCAAAGCCTTACGTAGGGATGGTGCCTGGAACCTTGGCCCAAGTATGCCTCCTCCCCAGAATCGAAAATGCCGGACGGAACCAACCAACAGGAGACCAACCACCCGCATACATTGCTCGGCTTTTCGAAGCCGAGCTCTGACGAAAATGTATTCCCACCCGATGAGGCTCGAGAGTAGTGAACTAATAGTAATGGCGTTGGCGAATGGTAACTTTACCATTCATATGGGGCACATGAGCTTTAGATTATGGGGGTGGCAGTGAAAACTAGCCGAGGGCAGGCTAGGATATTGTTAGGGATTTAGAGATGACAGTAGGGACAAGATTTAAGTTGTGACATTTGTACCGGTAGAGGGGACGTAGTCAGATTAGTTGGATGATAATGACGAGGGTGTGCTTAGTGTAAGGGAAGACGGTAAAGCACGAGTATTAGAGGGAAGTAGTTAGTTAGATGATGCTGTGTGTGTGTAAAAGTGTATAAGTGGTGTATTGAGGATGAATGGAATTGTGTTGAGTGAATGGACTTGCATGGGGTGCAAGTGGATAAATGGAGAAGATACTTGTGGTGTGGAGTGAGTGGTGTGGAATGAGTGGTGTGGAGTGCATGGTGCGAAGGAGTGGATGGGGGAAGATGGACCCCTTCACGAATACCCGGGGAGGGTAGTTTAAAGTTAGGTAGAGGGTTTAGGTAAATTGTTGGATATTGACAACTGTGGTGCAGGTAGTAGCAAGGTATTGCTTTGAGGGGTGCACGAGTCTGTGGAAATGGCTGGGCGTGTGGGCTTAATTGGTGAGTATAGTTATTGGGGTACTCCGCCACTGGTAGTCTGTCGGCCAGGTGAGGCCGCAGGTAGGCTCTGGGAGCCAGTTAGAGTCAGAGTAGTGTTCAGTGGGGCCCGAGGATCCTAGGAGAGGACCCGGGTAGCCCAATGCCAGAGAGGGCATCAGAGGGGTGAGAGAGCCAGGAGGGGCCTTCCCCGATTTAGGGTAGTTGTAAGGAGCATGGTAAGCTCGGGTGGCGACTTCAGTGGCGGAGGTGCGCAGGTAGTTGGACCTGCTAGTGGAGCCACATGACCCAGCCCCAAAATTGTGCAAGGGCACAGTAGGAAAAATTGGGGAGTGAGACCCAAATTGGAAGGCACCTCAGGGTGGGTCAATGGGAATTGGTTTTTAGAACCACATAGTTTAAAGATGCCAACTGGCAGGGCATGACCGTGGGTAGTGTAACTGAGTTAATGTTATTAGAGTATAGTTAGGATGAGAAATCTCTTCGCATGATCGACATCCACTCACCAGGGTGACGAAACCCCACACCAGATTTTGCAAATGTTTTGAAGGTAAAGACGCATCTCGATGGAAAGTGACATTGTGTTTATTCCATCTCTTCCTTCTGGGGAGGGATTGGCTGACGAATTTGGCATAGAGGGGATATAGGAGACAAACGTAGTGACGAATTTGTAAATTGTAAATACGGGGAAGGGCAAGGGTAGTGTAGGCTGACATGGGGGGTTACGTACAGCTTGGGACGAGCTTTCTCCGCTCGCTCTCCCGTGCTCCTCATGTTGCATTGCCTTGCATTGTGTGTACCTTTGTGCCCTTTCCTCCGCTGACTCTCTGCTTTGTCTTTCCTCCCCACCCATGGACCCATATTTTTGTTGAGGGGAGTGTGCAGGAACCCTGAGCTGTGCGGCTGCACTTTGCCACACCTGTGCTGCTGCACTCTGCTACCTGTTGCTTCACCAGTACACCTATGGACCACACATTCTGTGGCCTGGCACCTTTTGCTGGGGCAGACAATTGCTGCAAACATTATCTTGCCCTGCGGACCACTGATTCTAAGTGGCGTAAATGTCACGCAGACGGACCATCTAAGATTGGCCCTGCAATAAAAAAACGGACACGGTTTGTGCCTTTTTATCCTTCGGTGTGTCAGGAAAGAAGATCTCCAAGTTTTATTACGGCACACCGAAGACGAAGCAGGAAGATGCAAGAAGCAGCAGCCCAGCAGCAGCAAAGCAGCAAACATTTATTATTGAAATGTGATTGTGCATTTTGGTGCCTTTTTGTGCATTCTTGTATATGGTGTATTGGTGCAGTGCATTCTGTGTTTCTCTCTTCTAAAATTTATCTCCCACAAAAGAAGAGGTCCTGGGTTGTAGAACTGTAAATAAGTAGATTAGTCTTGTAAATAACATGCTCCCCACCGGCTTTATGTTTAGTTTGAGAATTCTTTCCGCAATTCGGTTAGCCGTGGGTGTGAATCTGTTAGTTAGTACACAACGCAGTAGGTGGGACATATCTAGTGTTGTAAAACTGTCGCACACAGGGTGTTAGATTAAATGTAGAAGGGAACCACACCTAAGTGCCACACAGAATTTAAAGAGTCCTGACCCTTGCTCAAAACCGGTCGTTATCACTTGTGTGGGTTCGGCTCGGGGACGAGCCTGGCGAAGGAGCGGGGCAGTGTTGCGGTTTTGAGATTGTACATATGAATGAATATATGAATACATATGACATCATTAAAGGTTAAATGTTTGCCCCCCATAGTTAGTCCACAAGCAACACGTAGGCCCAGTTAGAGTATTAGTTATGTCATAGTATGTGTAAGAGTAGGCCATTTCCCTAGTAATATATGCGTTGTGTAAAGAAATGAGCTTAGGTCCTTTTCATTTTGCGGCCACCCTTCAATTACATCATGGGCAAACTCGATCCCGCGCCCCATTTGGCATCCCTCAAGTTTGTTACGCTTTGGCTGCCAGCAGCGTTCGCTGCCCTTGGTTTGCTCGAAACTAGTCGGGTACCACAAGGTAGGCCTAAGAAGAGGGACGAGTGCGAGGGTCGAGGTGTGGCCGGCAAGGCAGCACGTCAGAGGCGGTGACGGTAAGAGCCATCAGCCAACCAGGGCTCCGAGGGCATGGCGTGATAGGGCGTGGCAAGACGTGTCTAGTAAGTTCCAGAAGGTTCCAAGGGCGTGGCAATAAAACCCTTGGCGTGAGGCCCCCACCGGAGTTATGAGAAGGGATGCGCAGTGTTGAAGAGAGTTATGAGAGGGAGAGGACTCGCAGGCATACGAAGTTGAGAGGGCGGAAGCCAAGCACTTGTTGGAACACTCACGAGGACGGCGTGCACAAGACAGTTTCGGGGAATTGAAGGGTGCATTGTGAGCGCATATTGAACTGTTCGCTTATTACGTACGCGGCCGCAGCCGCAAGTGTAACCGCCAAAGCCAGCCCTACCGTTCGCCCTGTAATAACTCCATGTGCGAAAACGACACGCGAAGAGCTCCTGCCGTCTGTTTCATCTGCTTCGCGGTGGGAGTTGGGGACCGGAGAGCGAGCTGCCTGGACGCTATTCCTGGACGTGCTGACCTGGTCAACTGCAAACCCCGTGTGAGTGTGTCTGAGAGTGAACGGGCCCATTTGTCCAGGGGATAAGTATAAGACTGTTTAAGGCTGCACTGTGTTTTCTTATTATTATTATTGTACAAAGTGTAAATCAATCGTGTTATTCATTTCTTCCAAATTCGACCGTTTCAGTGATTTCCTCCATTGGGTAAGCGTGGCACGATTACGGACCACTTGGATCGGGTTTAGTCATTGACAACGGCTCGGGTCACGGGTTCGCTACCGCTCGGCGTATTCACCAACACCCGTGATTCGGGCAGGGCGTATTTCCTCGTTTCTGGGCAGCGTTAGTACTTAGGTAATAGCGAATTCTTACTCCTAAAACCCTATTTAATGCTTTCCGGGAAGGACGTCATAGGTCCCGGGTCCCGTCCGCTAGTCGAAGACAAGGGGACTAATCCCCCCTTGATAAGGGGAAAAGGCCGGCGTAGAGATCTGCAACAATATATATATATATCTGAGTTTGTGTCTGTCGGTCTTGAGCACCGCTTCTATGGGCCACACCTCTCCCGCAGTGTCATAATAATAATAAATGTAGTCATATATATATGTGATACATATACAATGAGAAGTACTTTGACAGTGTGTGCTGTAAAAATTGCATTGAGAAAGAAATCGATTAATTGTGCATAAGTTCTGCCCATTAGTCAGGTGCCGCCATTTTTGGTTGCTTTGCAAAGCACTGAGGTCGCATAAGTCTCTTGTGAACATTTGAAGCATGTTCCATCATATTTATAAAGCTGAGTGTGTGTCTGAGTCATAAGCACCGCCCATTCTACAGGCCACGCCTTCCCTCTTTCCCCCCAGCGTCATAAGCACCGCCTTTTCGCCAAGCCACACGTTTCACTCCAACGACCAAGAAACCCAACCACCAGTCTCCATACAAAGCCGCACCACATTTTGGGACGTCAAACGCAGTTACTTTCTGTCTGCTGGACACAGTGGCGTGTCACTTATAACTCAATATCTTACAAACACACGATCAGCCATTCCTTATCAACTGTTTCATTGGAGTGCTTAAGCCACTTTGCAAGCGCTCTACAAGCTGCTTGGTAATGGCTGCCGTCTCCTCTGAGCCCCCAAGGTTAATCAAGACGAAACTTTATAGGATCACATTTTTAAACCACTATATACCTTACGAGGGGTTTTAAAACAGTAATTTTCTCACAATTCATAACTTGTAAATACACGAGCCACCACCTGGCGGAGGGAAATAATGGAAGGAAGGGGAGGGAACAGTAGCGGACTGGGTCTTAAAACCGGCCCGGGCATCCTTCACCTCGGTCGGCCCATTATTCATTAATATGTTGCTTATCTGAGAAAATAGACAAAATGCTTGAAAAAAACAACTAAATAAAATCCACTAAAAATTAAATTTATTTTCAGTAACACAAGCACATGTCATGTCTTAGAGAGTGGGTGCCTGCGCAGTTCGCTGCTTCTGGCAGCCACACCATCAATGTTATCCTTAGTTTCAAGTTTGGCCAGGATCCCTTTTTCCACAGACATCAACATGAACACCTCAAGATGTTCATGTGTCATTGTACTTCGCAGACGGCTTTTGATTCTCTTCAAAGCAGAGAAAGACCATTCACATGCCACTTGTGACACAGGCAGCGTTAGCAGCAGCTTGTAGGCAAGCCCAATGCTCTTGGAGGCATCAGTGAAGAGGTTCAACTTGAGGAGCACCTTGTAGCAGCAGAGAGGACAGGCTTTACATGACTTACATGTACTTGACAGAGTCTTCCTGTCCTGTTCAGACTCACTGACCTCCTGCACTGTATAAGCATCTGCTACTGATTGTTTCAGTGTTGACCATTGTTCTCCAAGGCTTCACAGTTCTTTTCGTAGCTGTTCCGCAGTGACACCATCATCAAATCTCAGCAAATGTTTATGCAGCTCTTCCATAGCTCCTGATGGCACTTGATCAAAGTTCCTTGGGTGAAGAAGTGAGAGATCAGCATACAATGTTGATGTTGCTGATCTGTCAAACCGCTGCTCAATGCTGCTCACAAGTGGCCACTATTCAGTTGTACCAATTTACACAATAGTGTCCAATTTAGCATCGTAAGTCAGTTCGCGACATTGTTATCAATGCTAGATCAGTAGTCAGTAGATCTATCTAAACTTACTAGGCCTATCGGCTCAAAATCCTTTTTACTGTTGATTTGGTAGTTTTTACAATGAAGGAAACACGTATCGGGAGTACATACGACATAGCGATTGTGAATGTGACAGCTCTGAGGCGTCTTTCGCTTCGCATCGCAGTGACGGCGAGCACCAACATGGCGGCTGTAAGATTAAAATCTGGCTTCAAGCCCCTTCACCACCCAAAGCTTTCAATCAGACATATTAACACGCTCCTCCCCCTTCATTCCCGTTCTTCAAAGCAAAGCGGTAAAAATTGTTGTGTCGCCATTATACATGACAAGCAACGGTACCCGCCCTAAGGGTGGGGCTTCAATTGGGAGGTGTGATTTATATAAACATCCGTTAAATATCACACTCAAATCATCAAAATCTAAACAGTATTTTTAGAATTTCAATTAAAAAAAGCCACATCACTGTTCACATCGGTAAATATTATTCCATCGTGTTTCAAATCGTGATATCAACTGTTCGCTTTTCTTTAGGAAAAAAAAATGGAATGATTTTGTACGGTTCCTCTTCTTCAGCTTAGAACTTCAGGATAGACGACAATGCTGATAAAAGTTCCTTTTCTCTCTTTGAAGTTCTTGGCAAACATTTTTATATTGTCACTGCTGCCAACGCGACGCCATGGCATTATTCATAAAATTAATTAATTAATTTAATGATCATTAAACATTATTCTTATGCTCATTAAACGTTCATTAAACATTAAATGTTCATTAAACATTAAATGTACATTAAACGATTACGAAAATAAAAACGAAAAACATTACGAAATGACGTTCACACCGTCACATCAAACTACCGTGAACACAAAAGTCACAAACATCGTCACAAACGTTACGTTACGTAATTCAAACCGTGAACACATCCAATATTGGAGAGGCCATTGCCCAAACGATTTGTTTTCTCTGGTACGTGTTTTTGGGCGGGTACCGTTTCAGATAAACCGGTAAAATGCCTCCCAAACGGAAAGCCTCATGAACGAAAACGTCCAAGGAAGCTGTTGCAAGAAAGAAGGCGAGGCGAGGACTATTGGAGGCAGGAACAAGTACGTGACACAGCTGCACACCAGTCTCGGAGGCAGTCCAAGGAATACAGATCTGGTGAACAAGGACGTGACACAGCTGCACACCAGTCTCGGAGGCAGTCCAAGGAATACAGATCTGGTGAACAACGACATGACGCAGCTGCACACCAGCACAGTGATGTGGCTTTTTGTAAGGTATCTCGACAAACTACGATCGATTGTAGCACACGTTTATTGACTCTGCCGATACAGGCCCGATTTTCTGCAGTATGCCGTCCTGACGAGGGGCGGTAGACCTGCATGCAAATCGGACCTGGCAGGAGTAATGCCCTGCTGGTGGATTAAGGGGTCTTACTCCTATTAAGAGGAGTGGTCCCAATTGTATGACCATGCATTGTGGCCCTCCGGGGGCATGATGCATGCGTTTGAATGACCATGTGCTTCCCCCTTGGGGTTGAGGCGCATGTGTAATGTTATTGGGACAGCCTTGTTGACGTTGTGCCTTGGCCATGGGGTCAAGGTGCACGTCCAAGGCTGTTCAAATGTTTGACTTTTTACCTTTTTTCACAAGCAAAAAAGGCAGGCCTTTCCTGTGGCCCCAAAACAGGATTTTCTGCAGTGCCATCCGAGCTGGGGCGTAGGGATACAACGCGGTCCCGGTGTAGGGATACAACGGTGAACGTTTGCAGCTTTATACATGACATCCTCCCCTTTAAGTCCAAAATTACCAAGAGCAATACGTGCTAGATTTCCAGAATTGACATTTCAAAAGCAACATTTCCAAAACATGTGAAAATATGTATGCAAACGATTATGAAAATAATGAAAATACGTGAAAATATAACATGTGTCACCGTGAAAATAGAACGTGTGTCAACGTGAAAATAGAACGTGTGTCAACGTGAAAATAGAACATGTGTCAACGTGAAAATAGAACATGTGTCAACGTGAAAATAGAACGTGTGTCAACGTGAAAATAGAACATGTGTCAATGTGAAAATAGAACGTGTGTCAACGTGAAAATAGAACATGTGTCAACGTGAAAATAGAACATGTGTCAACGTGAAAATAGAACGTGTGTCAACGTGAAAATAGAACATGTGTCAACGTGAAAATAGAACATGTGTCAACGTGAAAATAGAACGTGTCAACGTGAAAATAGAACGTGTGTCAACGTGAAAATAGAACGTGTGTCAACGTGAAAATAGAACGTGTGTCAACGTGAAAATAGAACGTGTGTCAACGTGAAAATAGAACATGTGTCAACGTGAAAATAGAACGTGTGTCAACGTGAAAATAGAACGTGTGTCAACGTGAAAATAGAACGTGTGTCAACGTGAAAATAGAACGTGTGTCAACGTGAAAATAGAACGTGTGTCAACGTGAAAATAGAACGTGTGTCAACGTGAAAATAGAACGTGTGTCAACGTGAAAATAGAACGTGTGTCAACGTGAAAATAGAACGTGTGTCAACGTGAAAATAGAACATGTGTCAACGTGAAAATAGAACGTGTGTCAACGTGAAAATAGAACGTGTGTCAACGTGAAAATAGAACGTGTGTCAACGTCAAAATAGAACGTGTGTCAACGTGAAAATAGAACATGTGTCAACGTGAAAATAGAACATGTGTCAAAGTGAAAATAGAACGTGTGTCAACGTGAAAATAGAACGTGTGTCAACGTGAAAATAGAACATGTGTCACCGTGAAAATAGAACGTGTGTCAACGTGAAAATAGAACGTGTGTCAACGTGAAAATAGAACGTGTGTCAACGTGAAAATAGAACGTGTGTCAACGTGAAAATAGAACATGTGTCAACGTGAAAATAGAACGTGTGTCAACGTGAAAATAGAACATGTGTCAACGTGAAAATAGAACATGTGTCAACGTGAAAATAGAACGTGTGTCAACGTGAAAATAGAACATGTGTCAACGTGAAAACAGAACATGTGTCAACGTGAAAATAGAACGTGTGTCAACGTGAAAATAGAACATGTGTCAACGTGAAAATAGAACATGTGTCAACGTGAAAATAGAACGTGTGTCAACGTGAAAATAGAACATGTGTCAACGTGAAAATAGAACATGTGTCAACGTGAAAATAGAACGTGTGTCAACGTGAAAATAGAACATGTGTCAACGTGAAAATAGAACATGTGTCAACGTGAAAATAGAACGTGTGTCAACGTGAAAATAGAACATGTGTCAACGTGAAAATAGAACATGTGTCAACGTGAAAATAGAACGTGTGTCAACGTGAAAATAGAACATGTGTCAACGTGAAAATAGAACATGTGTCAACGTGAAAATAGAACGTGTGTCAACGTGAAAATAGAACATGTGTCAACGTGAAAATAGAACATGTGTCAATGTGAAAATAGAACGTGTGTCAACGTGAAAATAGAACATGTGTCACATGTGTCAACGTGAAAATAGAACGTGTGTCAACGTGAAAATAGAACATGTGTCAACGTGAAAATAGAACATGTGTCAACGTGAAAATAGAACGTGTGTCAACGTGAAAATAGAACATGTGTCAACGTGAAAATAGAACATGTGTCAACGTGAAAATAGAACGTGTGTCAACGTGAAAATAGAACATGTGTCAACGTGAAAATAGAACATGTGTCAACGTGAAAATAGAACATGTGTCAACGTGAAAATAGAACGTGTGTCAACGTGAAAATAGAACATGTGTCAACGTGAAAATAGAACATGTGTCAACGTGAAAATAGAACGTGTGTCAACGTGAAAATAGAACATGTGTCAACGTGAAAATAGAACATGTGTCAACGTGAAAATAGAACGTGTGTCAACGTGAAAATAGAACATGTGTCAACGTGAAAATAGAACATGTGTCAACGTGAAAATAGAACGTGTGTCAACGTGAAAATAGAACATGTGTCAACGTGAAAATAGAACATGTGTCAACGTGAAAATAGAACGTGTGTCAACGTGAAAATAGAACATGTGTCAACGTGAAAATAGAACATGTGTCAACGTGAAAATAGAACGTGTGTCAACGTGAAAATAGAACATGTGTCAATGTGAAAATAGAACGTGTGTCAACGTGAAAATAGAACATGTGTCAACGTGAAAATAGAACGTGTGTCAACGTGAAAATAGAACGTGTGTCAACGTGAAAATAGAACGTGTGTCAACGTGAAAATAGAACATGTGTCACCGTGAAAATAGAACGTGTGTCAACGTGAAAATAGAACGTGTGTCAACGTGAAAATAGAACGTGTGTCAACGTGAAAATAGAACGTGTGTCAACGTGAAAATAGAACATGTGTCAACGTGAAAATAGAACGTGTGTCAACGTGAAAATAGAACATGTGTCAACGTGAAAATAGAACATGTGTCAACGTGAAAATAGAACATGTGTCAACGTGAAAATAGAACATGTGTCAACGTGAAAATAGAACGTGTGTCAACGTGAAAATAGAACATGTGTCAATGTGAAAATAGAACGTGTGTCAACGTGAAAAAAAACATCTTCAAAGATTCAACCGGTCGGGTGCTTTTCTCTCGTGCATTGAGCGTCGCGGTGTACCAGTGGGTACAGTGTCCGAGGTGATTCCTTTGGGTCGCGGTGTACCAGTGGGTACAGTGTCCGAGGTGATTCCTTTGGTCTCCACGAAGGGTGTAGCGTTCGCAGAGGTTTTCGGGGCATCCGAGCCGGCTGGAGCGGCCACGACGATCTCCGGCAGTGGTGGGTCGAACTGTTGTCCTGACTATGACGATGCTGCAGGCTCCATCGACTCACAGTGACGGTAGGTTATGTGGTCCTGATGTCGACGAATTTCGCGGCCGTCCTGTAGGCGAATCACACAGGGCAGTGGACCTGGCTCCTCGATGATGTCTCCCGGTAGCCACATCGCACCTGCACCAAAATTTCGGGCAAACACTGGATCTCCGATGTTGATAAAGCGACTGTTGGACGTCTTATCGTGCACCAACTTTTGATTAAGCTGGCTCTGATAAACGTTTGATGATATGTCTGGTTTGAGATTGTCAAGTGTCGATCTCAAGTGTCGTTTCATCAATAACTTAGACGGAGCTGCACCGGTTGTTGATTGTGGCGTGATGCGGTATTTGAACAGGAGACGAGACAGCTTTGTTTCAAGGGTTGCCTCCTGAAGTTTCTGCAATCCGGATTTGATGATTCCCACGGATCATTCGGCCAAGCCATTTGAAGCCTGGTGATGTGGGCTGACAAACTTATGTTTGATGCCGTTCCGACGTGTGAACTCGGCAAACTCGGAACTGGAAAAACACGAACCGTTATCACTCACGATCATCCTGGGCAGACCATGAGTGGCGAAACAGCGTCTGAGTCTTTCGATGACAATGGCTGACGTAGTACCACGCGTCACATAGGCATCAATCCATTTTGTGTGCGTGTCCGTAATTATTAGAATCATGCTGCCGTTAATAGGCCCGGCATAATCGAGATGTAGGCGATGCCACGGTTCGCTGGGCCATTCCCAGGGATGCAGTGGTGCTTTCGCAGGTGTATTCCGGGTGCTCTGGCAGGGGTAACAATGTCGAACATGATGTTCGATATCAGCATCAAGATTCGGCCACCACACATAGTTTCTGGCGAGTGACTTCATCTTCACAATCCCGGAGTGACAGTCATGGATTTCATCCATGACCCTGGAATGCAGATTTTCTGGGATCACGACACGACATCCCCAGAGTAGGCAACCATTTTCCACGCTGAGTTAGTTTTTACGTGCTTTAAAAGCCGCAAAAGCTGGGTCACCCTCAGGTAGCAAATGCCATCCAAGCTGCACAGCCTGGACAGTTCTGGACAGAACGGGGTCTCGTCGAGTATGAGTGCGGATCTGGCCGGAATCGACAGCACAATCTTCCAGATTATCCATCAGTGCGTTAATGGATCCTGGTGTAGGCGAATCATCAACGGATTCTGGAAGGGGTAACCGACTCATGGCATCTGCATTTGTGATAGACGAACCGGGCTTATAACATATGGTGTAGTCATAAGCAGCGAGAAACAGGGATCAGCGGATGATCCTGGGCGGTAGTGTGTCAGATGTCGCCTTAATTGGCCCAAACAGATTGATCAGCGGCTTGTGATCAGTGCGAATCATGAAATGATGTCCAAGAAGGTACTGGCGAAATTTGCTGACGCCGAAAACGATTCCCAGTCCTTCCTTGTCAAGTTGGGAATAGTTCTTCTCTGCCGGGGACAACATTCTGGATGCAAATGCAACAGGTCTTTCCGTACCATCAGGCATCACGTGTGACTTTCTCATCTGTCAGGTGTAGACCCTCGCATCAATCGTATGACCCAGGTACGTGACTGATGGCACCATAAACTTGCACTTGTCTCGACGCAAACGTAGGCCGGAGTCCGAAATCTTCTTCAGAACTCTATCCAGGTTTTGTAGATGTTCTGCATCCGTACGACCAGTAACCAGAATATCATCCTGGTAACAAACGACGTTGCGTTCCGCGGCAAACAAACTGTCCATGACACGCTGATAAATTCCAGGTGCAGATTTCACTCCAAAACTGAGTCGGTGGTACCTGTACAACCCACGATGTGTGTTGATGGTAAGATACTGTTTCGAATTCTCGTCCAAGCGGAGCTGGAGGCGGATTTGAGCTCGAGTTTCATAAAAGTCTTGCCTCCCGGGAGACGAGCATAGAGGTCTTCGATCCTCGGGAATGGATATTTATCCAATGAAGAACACTTGTTCACGGTCATTTTATAATCTCCACATATGTGGATGGACTGGTCCGATTTTATGACCGGAACGATGGGCGCCGCCCATTCGGCATACTGGATTTGCTCGATGATGCCCAGATTTTCAAGATGATCCAGTTCCTTGTCAATGCGCTCCCGCAGGGCGAAAGGGACTGGGCGAGCTCTGCAAAATATAGGATTGGCATCCCGGTCAACACTGAGTTTAGCCATATGTCCTTTCAAGGTTCCAAGCTCATCCTTGAAGACATCCGGGTATGTATCCAGCACATTTTTGAGTGTGTATACTGCGGTAGGAGAAAAGTTGGCTGCCCGGAGTTGATGAATGCTTTTCCACTTCAGTTGAATTATGCTCAACCAGTTCCTGCCGAGTAAGGAAGGGCCCTTTCCAGGAATGACGATCAGGGGTAGGTGAAACTCACGGTTATCGTAGCCCACCGTGATGTCACATGTACCGCAGGGAACAATCTTCTCACCTGTATAGGTGGAGAGTCCATAGGTAGTAGGTTTCAGATGGGGTCGGTCAACATCACTCCACAGGTTTGTGAAAACAGCATGGCTGATGAGCGAGACGGCCGCACCAGTGTCGACCTCCATTTGCAATGGTCGATTGTTGACGACAACAGTGGCAAGAAGAGGGTCCCGCTTATGGTGAGAATCAATATGAAGCAGGTCATACGGTTCTGAGCTGTCGGAAACAGAGCTCACCTGGTCAAACTCAGGTTCCTCCGAACCGATAAACTGATGAATCTTCTTGTCAGCAGCTTTCCCTTTTCCCGATTTGCGAGTGATGCAAGCTGGAGCAATAGGCCTATGGCCAGTTTTCGAACAGAAATGGCAGGTGGCATCTTTGAACCGACACGTCTCCGGAGGGTGCTTTCCGTTGCACCGAAAACATTTGTTATGTGTTTGAGACCGCACTGGCTTCTGACGAGGAGCCTTGTTCCAACGTTTTGGCTGAACATGATCCAACCGATTCACAGCAGGGCTGGTACCAGACGAGCGAGTGGCACCGATGCTTGTAGCGTTGCGTTCAGCACTTTCCATGGAAATGGCGGTGTCTCTGGCATTTTGGAACGTCAGTCTTCTCTCCGCAAGCAGGCGTCTACGAGTGCGGTCATCGGACATGCCAACCACCAGCAAATCACGGAGCATGTCATCAATCGTGTCCCCAAACTCACACAGATGTGACAGTTTTTTGAGGTGTGCAATGAAGTCTGTGATCGACTGACCTTGATGCTGTCTGCACATGTAGAAATTAAATCGACTCAGGATGACTGAAGGAGATGGATTACAATGTTCCTTCAAAGCGGCCTTGAGCTCTGCATACGTGAGCTCCTGGATTGTCCGAGGCCGAATCAGGTTTTTAACAAGTGTGAACGTCTCACCCCCGCAAACGGACAGGAAGACGGCCTTCATCCGGGCTTCCGTCGCGATGCCGTTTGCCTCGAAGTAAAAGGACAACCGCTCAGAATACGTGTCAAAATCTCCCTCATGAGGGTCGAATTCAACGATATGGCCGAAAGAAGTCATGGTCTAGATGTTTATCCTCGTCGCCATGTAAGGTATCTCGACAAACTACAATCGATTGTAGCACACGTTTATTGACTCTGCCGATACAGGCCCGATTTTCTGCAGCGCCATCCGAGCTAGGGCGTATGGATACAACGCGGTCACGGTGTCGGGATACAACGGTGAATGTTTGCAGCTTCATCCATGACACTTTTATTGAAATTCTAATGACACTGTTTAGATTTTGATGATTTGCGTGTGATATGATTTAACGGATGTTTATATAAATCATGTAAAATAAAAAAGCCTTCAATATCTGATATTTTGCCTTTTCATCGGGGCCTACCGTTGCTAGTAATTATAATGACCTTTTGACCTTTTGATATTTAGCGGGGAATCCCCGGGGGTGGAGGCAGAAGTTTTCCGTGACAATTTGTTTTTCAGCAGTTTTTTTATCCAGCCCAGCGGCCCATTTTTTACCCAGTGGTCCCAGCCCACCGGGCATTGCCCAAATGCCCGTATGGCCAGTCCGCCCATGGGAGGGAGGGGAAGGTGTGGTCTGCGAGGGGAGGAGGAAGTGGAAGAGGTGGTGTGAGAAAGGAGCAGGGAGGGGTTGGGTGGGAGGAAGCAGGGGAAGGGGTGGGAGGAGGGACCCAGCATTGCCCGGCAACACCAGGTACTGTTGCTAGTGGAATATAAAGCTGGCTTTATTGTCAGCCTGTAGTCACTTATATATATTTAAAACATCCCTAGTGGCATTTGAGAATGCTACATTGCACGCGATTTGAGAACACATGTAGCATGTAGCATTTGAGAATGCTACATGCTACATGCTGACGTCAACGCTAGGTGACGAATGGCCTTAACGAGTTTAATTCCGAGGTGAACTCTGAATAATGGCGGTACTTTTTTCGTGGGACAGAGGGCAGCAAGGAGCTTACCTGCACGGACCTCACGGGGTTTTATCCGAAACAGACAAAACAAATAAACAACACAAAAAATGAAATGCACAATAATTAATTATGAAATGAAAGTAGATGTAATGAATACAAAAATGAACGGTGAGGTAAGTCTAATATTTCCTACTTGAGGATCCTCCTCTCAGACATAGAGACGAACAAGGGGAAAGATTAAATAAATTAAATATTTTTAAGGCTTGATGGTCGGTTGTGGCATGGTCGTGGCACATGAGGCCGCCTCAGACCAAAACCAGAACGAGAGCGAGCCTGGGTGATTCTTCTTCCTCCTAGATCTTGAACCTTCTCGCTCTGACGTCACCCTGATGTCACGCCGACCAACGGCCGAGCGCTATTGGATTACCCCATCTCCACGACCAATGACGAACTTCGGGGAATGGCCTGCTGGCTTTGCTTGGCGTGAGCGTCATTAAGGCGTAGCTTACTCGCCTATCGAGAATATTTGGGCTTGCAGGGGACGATTGTTGTTGTAGTTGTTGCTGTTGACGTAACGAGGGTTTTTATGGCCGGCCTCGTTATAAAAACGTAGGGAAAAACCAAAGGGGACAATCACATACCGGGGAAACTAATCTTAACCCCTATCTAGACAACACAAGCTCCACACAACAAATTTTTGCCCACGCCTCCATGCAGAATTCTTTCAGCTGTGCGATGTTTGAGGGATTTCTTGCATGCACAGCTCGTTTAAAATCCCCCCACCACATCTCGATGGGATTTAGATCCGGGCTTTGACTTGGCCATTCCAGAACCCTCCATTTCTTTCTTTTCAGCCATTCCTTGGTGGATTTACTGGTATGTTTAGGGTCATTGTCATGTCGCAAGGTCAACCTTCGGTTGAGCTTCAGCTTTCTGGCAGATGGCCTCACATTATCCTCAAGCACCCTCTGGTACAATGAAGAATTCATAGTGGATTCTATGATGGTGAGCTGCCCAGGCCCTGATGCAGCAAAGCTGCCCCAAACCTTAATATTTCCACCACCATGCTTTTCAGTTGGTATCAGGTTCTTGTGGTCAAATGCTGTCTTTGGTTTTCGCCAAACATGTCTTCTGGTACTGTGGCCAAATAGCGCTACCTTTGACTCATCTGTCCAGAGCACTTTTTTTTCTTTTTTTTTTGTATACTGAATCGAGGCTCGTGAAAGAGCTAACATTTATTTCACAAACAAATCAACCAGACAAACAAAATATATAAAAAGCGGGAGCGGAAGACAAGATGGGGAGAGAAGGGGAAGCACACAAACACAACATTTGAGAGCAGGGAAATGTGTGGGAGGGAGAGGGCTTGGGGAGAGGAGGCATCGGAAGGGGGGGGGGGGGGGGTGGGAGAAGTATAAAACACAAGGACACCAAGGACTTCCAGGACAGAAGTTGGTATTTCAAAAAAGTGGATTTGGGGTGAAATTAGCGGGGGTAGAAAAGATCAAGGTTTTGGATGGGGGAAGATAAGAGATGGTGGTGAACAGCTGTTTTAAAGATCTGGAGGGTGGAGTGGGATTGAAGAGAGTGAGGGACTTTGTTCCAGAGGTGGGAGAAAAGAGGAATTAAGGAGTGAAGGTGAGCAGAGAGTCTTGATTTTGGCAGTTTAACCATAAGAGGGTTGCAGGCAGATCTTGTGTGACCTGTAGGAATATTTGGGGGACAGAGCCCAGAGAGAGCTGGGGGGGCAAGGCCAGAGAGGAGTCGGTAGAAGACGGAAAGACCACCAACCTGCCTGCGGTGAGTGAGTGAAAGGCCCTTGGAGTTAGCTTCATCGCGGGAGATTCCAATGCTTCTGAACGCTTTGGTTTCAACAGCGTGAAGACGAGCTAGGTGTGAGGCAGGAGCACCAGCCCAGAGGGGAGAGCAGTATTCCATTGAGCTGCGGATGAAAGCCTTGTATGTGGTGAGGAGCTCAGGTGTGCCAAGGAAGGACTTCGCACGACGGAGGATGCCCAGTCGGCGACTGGCTTTGGAGGCCAGATTTGAAATGTGGTTTTCCCAGGAAAGATCATGGCAGATAGTGAGACCCATGAGCTTGAGTGACAGAAATTCTTGGAGAGGATTATTCAGAAAGTGGATGGGAGGGTTGTCCAGTCGGTCTTTTCGAAGAGACATCGTAAGAGTGTGAGATTTGTCAGGATTGAAAGACATGTTCCACTTGTTTGCCCAGTCTGTGATTTTGTCCAGGTCTGCAGAGAGTGAGGAGGCTGCAGACTGCCGATCTGAGGGATGAGGAATGGAGCGATAGAGAGTAGAGTCATCAGCAAAGATATAGAGAGGATTTTCAAGAGAGTCAGAGAGATCATTGATGAAGACCAGAAAAAGCACAGGGCCCAGAACACTGCCTTGGGGAACTCCAGCCTGAACAGGAAGAGGAGATGAGAGAAAACCATTCAGGGCCACACGTTGACTACGACTACAGAGGATGTCCGCCAGCCATGCATGGAGATTTCCATGGATACCAAAGGAGGAGGGTTTGGTGAGTAGAGCGGGGTGCCAGACCGTATCGAAGGCACGTGATATGTCGAGGGAGACAGCTCTAATTTCCTGTTTGGCATTGAGGACCTCCATCCATTGTTGAGAAAGCAGAAGCAGCATGTCCAGAGTAGAGTGACCAGGTCTGAAACCAAATTGATGATCAGAGATCAAGCCATTGGAGAAGAGGAAAGATTTCATATCTGAAGCAATGATGGATTCCATGACTTTGCTGATATTTGGGAGAAGGCTGATTGGTCTGTAGTTGCTAGGATCTGTTTTTGCACCATGTTTGTGCAAAGCGGTGATGTTGGCTGATTTCCAAGCAGATGGCAGATGACCTTGAGCAAAAGAAAGGGTGAAGAGAACAGAGAGAGGGAGTGAAAGAGTGGAAGAACAGGATTTTAGGACCTGTGGGCTGATGCCGTCAGGTCCAGTTGCAGAATCAGAGTCGAGGGTTGACAGAAACTTTTCCACCTTGTCAGGAAGAAAGGGCACAGAGTCTGGGAGGGAGCTGGGTACGACTGGGTACGGTGGGTACAGAGAGGGATGGGTTTGGGACACAAGATTTAGAGGCAAACACAGAGTTGAGGCATTCAGCTTTTTCACGTGCGGAGTCAGCCTTGTAGCCGTTTGAGGTGAGGGAGGGGATGGAGGGGGAAAATTGTTCCAGAAGTGCTGGTCTTTGCCCAGGTGTTCATTGGCAAACTTCAGTCTTGCCCTGATGTTCTTTCTGGACAGCAAAGGTTTCCTCCTGGCACACCTCCCATGCAAATCAAATTTGTGCAGCCTCTTTCTAATGGTAGACTCGTGCACTTTGACATCAACAGTAGCAAGAGCTACTTGTAGGTCCCGTGATGACATTCTGGGGTTCTTAGAGACTTCTTTCAGCATCTTGCGGTCTTCTCTCGGGCTGAACTTGCTGGGGCGGCCTGACCTGAACAAGTTGGCAGTTGTTTGGAATCATCTCCACTTGTATATGATCTTTCGGACAGTCGAATGATTGATTTCAAATTGTTTGGAGATCTTTTTAAATCCATTCCCAGACTCGTAGGCATCTACAACCTTCTTTCTGAAGGCCCCAGAGAGCTCTTTTGATGTAGGCATGGTGACGCCACACACTTCAACAACAAAGAGCAAACCAAACTAAATGTTTGAGGTTTAAATAAGACAGGTTCCTCCAAGATCCTCTCTAACGATGTTCAAATCATTTGCACCTGAGCTGGTGCACCTGATTCTAATTTTAGGTATTTGAAGTAGTGATAAATGTCGGGGTGTACTTACTTTTTCCACATGCGAAATTTGCATTTATGTTTATTTAAATTATACAATGGACTACAAAATGTAAATCTTTCATGATATTTGTTATATTATATCACCTTTATCTTTCAATATTGTTGAAATGAAGATCAAATAGCTGTATGTTGAAATATGTTGAAAAAGTCAAAACTTTACATGGGGTGTACTTACTTTTTCACGTGACTGTATGCTGTGACAGGTGGCAGAGTTGATGTCGGCATTAGATAGGAAGGTGTAATTTTTTCTTGTCTTCTCTGTTAATGAGGCAAGGCAATGAGACAATGTGAGGATGAGGTGGCACCAGAATTATTTTGGACATGCTTGCATTCTGTGTTTGGTTTTTAAAACTCCCTGCGATGGTTTGAGAACCCACGTGATGGCATCACGGTGGTAAATATAGTGACATGATATTGAATATCACCTATTGTTCATTGAAGAAACTTTTGTATAAGTATTTTATCACCCCTCAGCCCAAATTGGGCTAAGGGGTATTGTCGTCACGGGCGTCGTCCGGACGGGCGTCCGGGCATCCGTCAACTTTTGGTTTCCGTCAATTTCAAGGAGAACGGCTTGTCCGATTAAATCCATTTTTGCAGTGTGTTTTGGGGTTGAGTAGAGGAAGGTTCCTTTCGAAAATGGGCGCGCTGTGATTTTCAATATGGCCGCCACGGCAACCATCCAGGCGTCCATCAACTTTTGGTTTCCCTCAATTTCGAGCAGAACGGCTTGTCCGATTAAATCCCTGTTTGCAGTGTGTGTTGGTGTTGAGTAGAGGAAGGTTCCTTTCGAAAAGGGGCGCGCTGCGATTTTCAATATGGCCGCCACGGCAGCCATCTTGAAATTGGTTTCCGTCAATTTCGAGCAGAACAGCTTGTCCGATTAAATTCATTTTTGCAGTGTGTGTTGGGGTTGAGTAGAGGAAGGTTCCTTTCGAAAATGGGCGCGCTGCGATTTTCAATATGGCCGCCACGCTTGCCATCTTGAAATTGGTTTCTGTCAATTTCGAGCAGAACGGCGTGCCCGATTAAATCAATGTTTGCAGTGTGTGTCGGGGTTGAGTAGAGAAAGGTTCATGAGCGCACTGCGATTTTCAATATGGCCGCCACGGCAGCCATCTTGAAATTGGTTTCCACGATTCATGGGCTGAAGGGTTACGCCCGCATTGTAGTGCTATTTATTTTTTATTTACTAACCATTGTTTATATAAGAGTTTGTATTTCTACCACAAAACCCCATAAAACATGACACTGCAGTCCTTGCAGGATGTCGACATCCCCTATTTCCATGTTGAGCAGTGTTTGGCATGCTTGGCACATTTGCCAAGTGCGGGTTGGATAGAGTGAGCAGCCATGTGAGTCGAACCCCTATCATCTAGTGGAGAAAGAATCATGTCTTTAAACCATCGACGAAAGAGCTAGCTCATTTGAATTTATACTCGAAATAAATAAGTCACGCATGAAGTAGATTGACGTACATTCCGGTGAGTAAATTGATGAGTTATACTTTGATTACGTTACCTTTCCAGCGATTATGTGTGAAGCTGAAATATTTTGCTTGTTAAATTGCAATGATGCACATTGTTTTGCCCATGCTGTTATTGCGGCGAAGGAGTTCAACATTTCAAGAATATTCACACTGTTACTAATACATTAAATTTGATTTGGTGTTACAATGGTGGGTTTGTAATTTATTTAGTGACAGCTCAGACTTAACCACCAACAGTGAAGGTCACATTGTATTGGTATTGAATGAAATGCTAAAGGTAGTACAAGTGAATTGGGTGGAAAATGTACTTTTCACAACAGAGGTTTGTGTGTGTGTGTGTGTGTGTGTGTGTGTGTGTGTGTGTGTTTGGTGGGTGGTGTATCAAATGCTGTTCCCCTTTGATATATCCATGTTGGGTCGGTGATTGGTGCATCAAATGCTGCTCTTGTTTGATATGGTGGTGCATCAAATCTTCTGACAGCATACAGACTTGAAAGTTTGCTTCCTCAAATGTTTAACTTGGAGAGATAATATACTTTCTTTTTGTTTTGCTCTTTTTGATGCACTGTGATGACTGGATGTTTTGGATCACTTTAAAGAATCCATACACTTGTTGCCGAGGCACATCATCAAAATGCACCCACTGTCCTCTGTCTTTTAATCACTGTGGACAATCTTAATTAATCACCTTTATTCGTTTCTCTGAAAGTTTGCTTCCAGATTTATTGTGCTGCAGCGATCGTGCACACGTCAAGTCTGGTGATAAACCTCCGTAATTTATACATCTAATTCAAGCTACATGTTGTTCACCTTACACTCAAAAGTAAACGAGTGAACAAAAGTCGAGCAAGTCGGCATTTTCTAAACTTGCAAGAATTTGCTTTAGAAATGGATTCTCTGTATTTTTGGCAAATATTGTTGTGAGAATGACTTCTAGGGGATAACTTTTCATAGTATAGCAGTAGTTATTTCCTATATTGCACGTGTTTGCATAATCATGAGGTACTTTAATTGTGATATTGAATATGCATCGTTTTTTTCTGAGTAGAAAGCTGTTATCTTTCATTCCCTAATGTGTGTCTAAAACCCCCCATCCCTTGATACAATTTTTATCGTTCTCGCATTTGTAATCTGCATTGTATGTGCTTTTAAAGGATCTGATAGGCCACCAGGCACAAGTTTGGGTGGGAAACGTCGACCTCCACCATCAGGATTGGTCCCACCCCCACCAGAACCATCTGGGGGAAAGTTCATCGGGATGCTTCACCTATAATCTGCCCCCTGAACCAATAGCAGCGAGCATGGAGGGGCTAGTGATGTCATGGCTTATAGCGTGGCTATAAGCATGGTTGATGCGGGTAGAGAAGCGGGAAGAGAAGTGTCTTGGGCTGATGAGGGAAGCTGCGAGTGAGCTGCAACACGGCTCCTCCCCAAACTGGTGCCGGTGCAGCGGCAGCAAAAGCCACCTCACCTCCCCCACAGCAGGCTGCACCCACCCTCTCCTCTCGAGCTGGGATCAGGCAGTGGCACAAACGCTTTTCCCGAGACTGTCACCAAAAACCTCGCTAGTGACTTCGTCAGACAAGAGAAGATTGAAGTTTTCTTTGACAGATCTGGCAATATGACTTGTTGTCAAGTTTTATGTCATAATCAATGGAATACGACAACGAAAATTATTTTGCTTTTCAATCATTGCATCTTGGTGAGAAACCCGTGTGGTCTTATCCTCTAACCCCTACAAACCTGGCTTCGTGAAAAATAGTGATCATTAACCTCAGAAAAAAAGACATTTCTTGTGCCCGCAAGTGAAAAGTGTCATCATTGCTGTAAATACGTTGCAATCGAAGAAACTGGGAATATGGTATGGAATTCTTGCATGATGGAGGATTAGACGACTCATACATTAAACAAGCATTCTGAGTATTGTGCTGCAATACATGTCCCCTACCGGCAGCCTGCACGTATTGCACTATGTGTGAATTATATAATTACCAACTCACGGTCTGAGGTAACTCGGCTAAAAATTCTCCAATTTGCACCAAATAATGTTTATGAATGGTTGCACAGACCCCTACTTCTCACTAAAAGTGGAAATAGAATGTAAATTGGAGTTAAAATAAGCCCGCAAGGTCGCTCCGTGGAGCAGCCTGCATGTATTGCACTATGTGTGAATTATATAATTACCAACTCACGGTCTGAGGTAACTCGGCTAAAAATTATCCAATTTGCACCACATAAAGTTTCTGAATGGTTGTACAGACCCCTACTTCTCACTAAAAGTGGAAACAGAATGTAAATTAGAGTTAAAACAAGGAATATTAACAGCTTTGACTTACCGCACTCCAAATTATAGTCCGGAAAACTGTTGGGGAAATTACCAAAGTTCAAAGTGCCATAACTTTGTCAAAAATGATCGAAACGTCGTGAAGTTCGAACTTCATCTGTAACTTATCATGAGGAAACCATGTACAAAGTTTGAAATCATTAGCATTAAGTGTTTAGAAAAAAAGTCCGGAAAACTGTTCTTTGCGTGACGGACTGACAGACGGAGGGACGGAATGCAAACCTATAGTCCCCTCCGGTGTACACCGGTAGGGGACTAATACGAATGAGAGTCTGTCGGCTTATGGTAGACATCCGTGCTGAATCCCTGTGCTGCAAAAGAGATGCTGATTTTCAAAAAAATTCACAGGTATCCGAAATGACATAAGTGTGCTTAAGAGACAAATGATAATTATTGACATAATTTAAGAAATCTTCCACTTCACCCCGAGAAGAAGTCATCACCCCAATAAAGCCGTCAATGTAGCGTTTCAGAAGCAATGGTTTGGGACCACAATAACTATTGACCATCTTTTCTTCGATATAACTGAAGAAACATGCATAAAAGGCTTCCATTTTGGTTTTTTGTTGTTTATAAAAATTATCCCCAAATTTAAAAGTTGAGAACTAATTCAGCCAATCTGTAGTGTAGTGGCACAAGGTCTAGTGCCACAAGGATGGTGCTCCAAAAAGATTGCAGAGCCTCCAATCCCTAATTCTTGGGAATATTAGTATACAAAGAAATGTCCATGGCGAAAAGGTTATGACTACTCCCTCTTTCCTGAAATGAAAAAGTATTAAAAAGACGAATCGCATGGGAGATATCCTTCACAAAGGTGGATAATGAAGTGACCAACGGTGCCAAAATCCCATCGAGGTTCTTGCTGATAAGTTCAGTGGGACAATTGCAGGTAGATACAACAGGACGACCTGGTGTATCTCGTTGATGAATCTTGGCAAGCAAATAACAATTCGCACACTGGGGGTCATCCCGGATAAGATTCACAGCATTGGAGGGCAAATAACCCTTTTTGATGAAATCTTTCACCATATTAGAAATAATATACTATTTGGACTTGTAACGTTGTACTTGTAATAATAATAATTTGTACTTGTGTGCTTCCCTCTCTCTCCCCATCTTGTCTTCCGCTCCCTTTTTCTTATGTTTTATGCGTCAGTTTGTCTTTTTGTGATTAATGTTAGCTCTTACACGAGGCTCGATCTTGTACACACACAAAAAATGTTGTTGCTCCAAAGTATGTTGGCACCGTTGGTCACTTCATTAAGCACCTATGTGAAGGATACCTCCCATGCGATTCGTACTTTTAATACTTTTTGTGTATGTGTGTATCCGACTATAAACTGTTTGATTGGTGCTTCACAGGGTGATCACATGACCCTCGGATGGACGTTAAGCTGGGTATCCCGTCTGCTAGCATTATTTGTTTATTGTTCGGTCTTTCATGTGTGAGGAAATATAATATGTCAAAAGTTTGTGAACATCATCAAACAAGTATGGCATTGCAAATCAATGTGTCTGTCCTGTTATTCAATCATTGAAAGTGATTACGTCTCAAGATATTGCGTTTTTAATCGAGTTAGAAAAAAATGGCTCTTCTTGTTATTTCGGCTTCCGATTCTGACCGCTGCCACCTACTGTGGGGGAAGGTGGGTGCGAGATGTGACCGTGTAGGTGCTGCAGGTGGACATGATTGGAGGTGGGTGCAGTTAGACTGTTGGTGGAACCAAATGCCCTTTTTGGTCAATTCATATTTCTTCCTTTTTTCTTTTCTAGGCGATCCTGCTAGATCGCAACATTCCGGAATGGGGTCCAACAACACGTGGGAGGAACACGGTCAAGGAGGATCTCAGTTATAAACCTGAACGCGTCACGGTGTGGCCCGTTCACGGTAAGTAGAGATCAGAGGTGATCGCGTGATTCAAACATGTATCACCCATGATGGAGACTGAGGGTCACGCCCAGTATAAGGTGTAATCACGTGATCGTCTGAGCAAGCATTCAGCACCATCACTTGCTCTTTTTGTCCCCCGTCGCACCGCGGAGCGAAAGGGGGACTATGGTTTTCCCCTCCGTCCGTGTGTGCGTCCGTGCGTGCGTGTGTGCGTGCGTGCGTGCGTTGAACCTTGTGAGCGGAATATCTTGAAAAATAAACGAACTACCAACTTCTAATCTGGTGTGTGGGTGTATCTGGGCATAAGGAAGAACGCTATTAAAAATTGGGTCGCCACGTCAAAATCCAAGATGGCCGCCGCCATGTATGTCTGAACCTTGTGAGCGGATTATCTTGAAAAATAAACGAACTACCAACTTCTAATCCGGTGTGTGGGTGTATCTAGGCATAAGGAAGAACGCTATTGAAAATTGGGTCGCCACGTCAAAATCCAAGATGGCCGCCACCATATATATGTCTGAACCTTGTGAGCGAAATATCTTGAAAAATAAACGAAGTACCAACTTCTAATCTGATGCGCGACTGTATCTAGGCATAAGGAAGAAAGCTATTGAAAATTGGGTCACCACGTCAAAATCCAAGATGGCCGCCGCCATGTATGTCTGAACCTTGTGAGCAAGATATCTTAAAAAATAAACGAACTACGAACTTCTAATCTGGTGTGTGGGTGTGTCTCCAACCCACTCGCAAATATTATCGACTCTTCCATGTTTCCTGCGTCTTCCACTTTGTCAACTCACATCACTTCACCGACGGGGGACCGAGGCGTAACGCTTTTTATATTCGTTTCGTCCCTTTGTTTGTCCCTCACCCCACCCCACAC
This sequence comes from Myxine glutinosa, assembly GCF_964187855.1. Classification (NCBI taxonomy): domain Eukaryota; kingdom Metazoa; phylum Chordata; class Myxini; order Myxiniformes; family Myxinidae; genus Myxine; species Myxine glutinosa. The sequence goes on along the minus strand of NC_136266.1, from coordinate 29,353,016 downwards.
CTGATATCTAGAATTGAATCTGGAAGATGATTTGCTGCTCTCCGAGGACGTGCTAGGGACAAACGAATTACCAAAAATAGAGGAGGTATTTCCCGGGTTTATAGAAGAAGAATTGACCGAGATCAAGAAAGAACTGCCAGAGACGAAGGAAGAATTGCAAGAGATGGAGGAATGTCTTCCCTGGGTCATCCTCAAATCTCCAGTCGTTTCTGCCATCACACAATTATTTGTTGGTTGAACACGTCAAGGAACCATGTCATTCGAGGTTGGGATTCCAAGCAGAAGCGGGAAAAGAAAAAGCGAAACAAAAGATGTCACCATAAAGAGAAACCTTGGAAAACTCCATGATCTTCATTGGAGAACTTTGATTGCATTAGGGAATGTGTTTGTTATGTATTAAAGTATAATTGAATTAAATATATATATAATTCAATTGATCCTGTCAATGGTGCTGTTTTCTCAGTTTTTTTTATTGTTTCTGCAATGTTTACAGCAATAAATAAATGCAGAGATTGAACTGCGTTTGACTCATTTATTCTCCACCCGACATGACACCTGGGGTGTGTTCTGTCACCAATCAGCTTGGAGAGAAACGTCTTGAAAATCACAATGAATGTTTATAACATCAGAAACAAATGGAAAAGATCCGCTTGGTCAAAGCCCATGTAAAATTTCGCATCTACATATTCTCACAGGTTGCTGATGTGGACACACATGTGATGTGGTCTTTTGATATGCAGGATGTGAGCACCTGGGGCAGACGTCACACACAAGTGCCTCGCTTGCACAGGTCGAGTTCAACTAAACAAAAAAGAAAAAGGGAGAGGGTGGTCAACCTTCAAACAAAACTCCAATATATGTGACACCTCCCGTTTTTCGCTCACCTGCACTGTAGTCCGGTGAGCGGATGTGATCGAGTAGTGTCCGTAGGTAAGTCAGTATAGGAAAGTATACGGTAAGTGTCCGTAGGTAAGTGTCCGTAGGTAAGTCGGTAAGTGAGTGAGTGAGTCTGTAAACATTCTTCAGTAATGATCGCTTCAACTACACACACGATTTTGATAAAACTTTAGCACAAGCTTCATATCTGATGCCTAACGAAGGTGGATTGACCGCATCAGAATCTGTGTTCATTATGAGGCTCTATGAGGGGAAGGGTGTGGGGTTTTGACCCCCCCCCCCCCCCAAAATAGATGTTCGCTCTCTACTCCGAAACTACACACACGATTTTGATGAAACTTTAGCACAAGCTTCATATCTGATGCGTAACGAATGTGTATTGACCGCATCCAAATCTGTGTTCATTATGAGGCTCTATGAGGGGAAGGGTGTGGGGTTTTGACCCCCCCCCCCCCCCCCCCAAATAGATGTTCGCTCTCTACTCCGAAACTACACACACGATTTTGATGAAACTTCAGCACAAGCTTCATATCTGATGCCTAACGAAGGTGGATTGACCGCATCAGAATCTGTGTTCATTATGGGGCTCTATGGGGGGAAGGAGTTGGAGTTTTGACCACCACCCCCCTCCCCCCCCCCCCAAATAGATATTCGCTCTCTACTCCGAAACTACACACACGATTTTGATGAAAGTTGGCCACAATCTTCATATCTGATGCGTAATGAATGTGTATTGACCGCATCCAAATCTGCACTCATTGTGGGGGTCTATGGGGGAGGGGTGGAATTTTAACCCCCTCCCCCCAAAAAAAATAGGTATTTGCTCTCTTCAACGAAACTACACACACAATTTTGATGAAAGTTGATCACAATCTTCATATCTGATGCCTAATGAAGGTGTAATGCCCTCATCAAAATCTGCGCTCATTAAGGTGATCTCTGGGGTGTTTTTGACACAGCAAAATAGGTATTTGCTCTCTTATCTGAAACTACACACACAATTTCAATGAAACTTAATCACAACCTTCATCACCCATGATGTACCCAAGTTTGTTAATGGACTTAAAAATATCAAGGTCTGAGAGGTTCTGTGAGGGGGTTTGAGTAACTGTTTCTCCTGATCCAGGTGAGCTTCAGGACCCACACGGTCCTACTTTTTATAACTAGGAATTAAAGAAGTCCAGATTAAAATACAATGGCACTCGGAAGAGCGTATACCTTTGCCAGGCTGAATGGTTTACGTTTTCTATTCCACCGATTGACCGGATCTGGATTCGGATCTGAACCAAAATCTAATCGGCTTGTTCGTGCCATCTACCCAACACATCCACCAAGTTTTGTCATAACCTGTTCATACATTCTTGAAATATCAGACTATAAACCTTTTTTGGCTCCATCTCTCAATTAGGAAGAATCATTGAAAAAAAAAAAATTCTCGAAACCGGATGTTCATCAAAATCTTATCAAATTGCCATTCTCGCACATCCAACCAGTCCACAAAGTTTTATCCCAATCCGTCCATAACTTGTTGAGATATCGTGCTGTATGTTGTTTTTTTGTGACCCTATTTCTCAATGGTGAAGAATCAATGAAAAATTATATTATCTGGTTCCGGATACAGATGTTCACCAAAATCCCATCAATTCCTCCTTGGCACGCATCCAATCTGTCAACCAAGTTTCGTCTGAATCCGTCAATAACCTATTGAGATACCCTGCTCCCAGACAGACAAGGGGGAAAGACAACTTCCGTCCACCTTGGTGGAGAACGGAATACCATTTTGTGCAAAAGAACATTTCAAGTGAGTGACGACAGGACCACACCTGTCTGATCTTTCAGCAGACGTGTTTGGGATTGTAATCCACAACACAGGTAATTTGGGCCTCGAAGTTCAAAAAGGTCTGCTCTGAGCTTTTGCCATGGACACTCTGGAACTTAGTGAGGATTGAGAGGCTCCATTTGGTCGTGTGGAGGGGGGGGGGGGGGGGGGTGAGGGGGGGACATTCGCTGCTGTAGGGAATTCCATACCATATTCCCAATGTCCTTTGAAATTCCAGGTTAGAACACTATTCCTCATGCACACGTCTTACACCTGTCGATTTCACAGGTGCCTCTCATGGACCTTATTAAGGACTTCCTTTCTCATTCTGGCACACATTATGAGTTTGTCACCCAGGATGAATAGTCCCTCAGCCTCATTGACTTGATCCCTCAAGCTGCAGTAACAAATAATGTACTCGGGGACAGTGCCCGGTGATAGCTTGCCTCCTATTCACGAAGGACACCGTGGGATCTTCAGCGTCCACCAGCTAAAGCTGGCAGACAGGACGCATGTCTAATGTCCATCGAAAGGACGTCACACACATTGATGAATCACCCTCCCTGTGAAACACCTCGATGACAGTTTATAGCTCGGTTGGGATTCCAACGCTGCCTCGACAGCTTCGAGGCGATGATGCATATTTCGACGCCATCTTATCAATAGGTTTAACCTGAATGTGGAAAATAACTGCAAATTAAATTGCCTTACAAGTTACAAGTCCCAAAGTGTGGGCATCAAAGACTCCATTAGAGGAAATCCGAGTGCTTGAAACCACATTCGACTTTGTAAGTTCCTGCATAGATTGCCAAGAATATATAGGAAAACGAGACCAAAAGTCTCACAGCGGCGTAGCCGGGCTTGTGAAATATTATGAACCACAAACACATATTATTGATTAGCTTTTTAAACAGTCGCTAATGCTGTTTGTAACATTAAACAAAGAAATTTGGAGGAATCTCGACATCCGTGAGGTAAGTTTTACTTACAGAACTGAGGGAAGATCTACGGTACTCTATATACCCCACAAGGTTTGGAGGTGTGCTCATTTACCAAGCAGCTAGCTAGCACTTGCCAAGCCAGCCGTTCCTTAACGGTTTTGAATGGAGTGCTTGCTCGAATGCTTAAACCACTTGGAGATCTCTCCACAATAAACTTGGTAAATGAACACACACCCAATGTTCTTGAGACCCGACCAGAGATCGACTGTAATCTATATACCCCGAAGAGGAATGACTCTTTCTGCCGCTACCATAGTGAGCATGGGAACTCGTAAATTAAAATGTGTGTCGGTGGAGTCAGCTATCGTAATGACATCATAGACGTAATGACGTAAAGGACACAAAACTGTCGCTAATTCAGTATATAGAGGATGATATATTTTAACTGTGAAATTTAGTATATAGAGGATGATATATTTTAACTTCCAGTAAGTTTGCAGTCACTACGAAGGGATTAGTGTTATGATTAGATTTAATGTAATATTAACGTTATGTTCTAATTATTTCGAAAATGATATTACTATTTTAAAAAACCGAGGCTAATTCCTTACTTCTTCGGTTATTAATATTAGTGCCGAACAACGCTTATCACTGATTCATGAATTATACACCGCTTCAATCCATTAGCATTCCATTCACGACATTGGGATTAAAGTGTTATGGTAAATTTATTATATTATTATTATTATTACGAAAATGATACTACTGAAACGATACACTACTGTATTAAGAAACCTGGGTTTAATTTGTCTCAATGTGAGGCATGAAGCCTAAGGCCTATACGTATCGTATTGTTGGAAGAGACGTAACACCGATGCTTTCGACACTTGATGATCAATTTTAACAATCGGTTTGTTTGTGTTTCACACTGAATGAAAAACGTAAAGGTGAAGCATGGCGATTGTGATATATGACAGGTTCGACGATATGTTCGGCCTGAACAAAAACAAAATTTGAATCAAAATGGCGATGTGTGGAGAGTCAGCCACATTCGCCGTAATGACATCAGATGTAATCACATCACCCTGTCATGTGACCAGATCCTCAGCTCTGATTGGTATACGTTTGAGGGGACGGACATACATATATACATACATACATACATACATATGGACGGACAAACACTGTTATAGACGGTTTTTCCCTATGGGCTACACCATAAAAATTGTGTGAAATATGAAATTTCAGTGAGACTTGTGACATGTCACGCACGTGACCTGTACGGTCACAAAATCATGGAAGAGAAACAAGAAGCGATTGAAATTGAAGCAAAAGGCAAATTTAATACATTGTGGATCTTCACATTATATTGTTATGGTTGGTTGTGAGAGTGCGGGGAGGTGTCAGTTGTTACCTGTTGGATGGAGGTTGTTTTCACCCCTGTCTGTTTCTTAACAGAATATCTTAAAAAGTTGTGAATGTATTCGGACAGAACTTGGTGGAGAGGTTGGGTATGTGACACGGACAGAATGATAGATTTTGGTGAAGATCCGGATTCAGATCTGATGAATTTTTTAAGTGATTCTTCACCATTAGTGGGGCAACTTAGCATAACAATTGTGCATTTTGTGAGGAAAGCACCAAATTTGGCACACTAGTAGACTATCATATTATGAAAAGATCTGGATCTTGGGCCATCTCAGATTCAGAGATTTGATTTTTGCAAGATTTCGATTCGATTGGGATCGAAGAGAACACCTTATTCGTCTTCTGTACAGTGAAGTTGCCAGCCCTGAATTCTCTGGCTACATCTGGGTGCTTCATTGGGAGTGCAACCATGTCCCTCAGGTGAACAGGGACCCACCTGGCATAGTGTGTGTGGTCTAAGGCATGGAACCATGGGACCAGTTCCGTCAGGGCATCAAGGTACATCGTGAATGAAGCCTGCCGCAGAGAACGCACGTAGACCAGTACCAACATCTCTAGTTCCAGCACAGTTGCCCAGTACTGAAAGTTGGGAATGTCTTCTCCTCTCTGGTGACACCAGTCTTCGAACTCAGGCAGGTCTTCTGCATCATCAGCATATGTCATACAGTGGCGTTCATACGCACGGTGTTGCAGGATGTGCAGTGCCGCTGCAGTGATTTGATGAGCTCTTCTTGTGCGGGTGACGTGGGCAGCTCGCAGGAAGGAGTCGGCCGTCCCTGGCGTTGCAATCTCAGCTTGCAAATCTGCAAAATCTGCAAATCTTGCAAAAATCAAATCTCTGAATATCAGATGGCCCAATATCCAGATCTTTTCATAATATGATAGTCTACTAGTGTGCCAAATTTGGTGCTTTCCTCACAAAATGCACAATTGTTATGCGATATTTAGCTTAGCTGCCGGACTACATTGGGAGATGGGGCCAAAACAGAGCAGGATATCTCAAAAAGTTGGGGACGGATTTGGACGAAACTTGGTGGACCGGTTGGGTGTCTGACAGGGAAGATTTGATTCGATTTTGGTGAAGATCTGAATATGGATTCGGATATGAGAACTATCTAATTTTTTTAAGTGATTCTTCACCATTGGGAGATAGGGCCAAAAACGATACATAGCGGGATATCTCAAAAAGTTGTGGACGGATTTGGACGAAGCTTGGTGGACCGGTTGGGTGTCTGACAAGGAAGATTCGATTCGATTTTGGTGAAGATCTGAATATGGATTCGGATATGAGAATTATTTAATTTATTAAGTGATTCTTCACCATTGGGAGACAGGGCCAAAAACGATACATAGCGGGATATCTCAACAAGTTATGAATGGATTTGGACGAAACCTGTTAGACAGGTTGTGTGTGTGACAAGGAAGAATCAATTCAATTTTGTTGAAGATCCGGATCCAACTAGTAGAATTATTTCAGTGATTCTTCACCATTGAGTGATATGGCCAAGCAGGTGGAGGTATGCTCTCTACTGAGTGCCCTTCTCGTATTGTGAATGTAATGGCCCAATGGGGAATAAATAGTCCTTTCCCCGGTGTTCTTTTATCGGGAAATATACCAAGGGGATATTTATTGTCCAACAAAAAGGACAGTGACACACCGCAAAATACAAAAGAGAAACGGAATTATTAAATCCATACAGTAAATACAGTAGGTATTTCGGTACAATATATATTCTCTCTAACTGTAGTCTCGGTGGGACCACATAACAACAACTCACTCGCAAACCGTCTTTAACGATATACTATGACATACCGGGTAAATCCACGATAACTCGACATCAAGCCGAGAGAATAGGCCTCAATAAGGAAGCTTTCAAATAACGTTCATGGCACTCACGCAATAAAAACTAGATGGCATTGTTACGGATTCGTCCCTTCCGCTGTGGTGGTTTTCATCCACTTGAAAACCTTCCGGTTCTATGTAGTATTATTATTATTGGGGTTTGAAGGAAACGGCGATTATGGTTACTGTTGTTTAAAGGAAATGGTTATTGTGGTTAAAAGGTTAAAAGCGCTCATGGAAAAACGAGACAGGAAACAGGATCGAGCACCGGAAGACAACGATAGAGAAGAGGAAGAGGAAGAGGGGAAGAGGAAGAAGTGGAAAGACGCGTTTGTAGAAGCTCCATACCTAGCGTGGTCGAGCGTACATCGCGAGTGAACTTTGAGTCCTTGAAAGGAATCTCGTGCGATTGGTGTTATCGCTGGAGTATTGAAAAAGCCTGCGAAGTCAGGTACAGGTGTGAGATTCCGGAGAATCCTCGCCTAGAGGCTGCGGCTCGAGTAAGAGCCGTCCGCCATTTTGGGAACCTCGCGCGTCGTTCGCGGAACAAGGTTTTGCCGCGTCCGCTGGTCTCACCCTCTGGTGGTTTGCCGAAGATGTCTGTGCGCGACAGCGGCGTTTGAAGAATACGGTACGGGTTGAACGGTGAATGTGCACGTTTGGATCGCGTCTTTGGGATTCCTCTTCCCACCGCTCATTTGCTGTTGGTTGGGACCACGTGACGGTCCCTGCCTTGCCTACACCTCCTTACTCGCCGCATCGCCTCATCGCCTCTTCGCCGGGAGCACCATTGTGTTATAGAGACATTGAGGAGGGCTCTGTTCCATTCCCTGGGAGAGCCGTGAGTTTGAGTTAGGTTACTAGAGAAGATGGTACCATCTTAAGATATTGATTGTATGGTTGATTGCTAGCATTGTTGTATCGTGATTTCTGTGCACACTTTAATATATTCTTTGGTTGTGGATAACTCTTGGTGTGGTTTCCATATTGATTTCGACACGGAATAACATATATTTTTCTGCTGTGGCTCCTCCCGGGGTTCGGAGGTATACCGAGACCAGGAGGTCGGGGAGGAACACGTAACAGTATTCATAGAATACTTACCCTGCGCAGTCAACTTGATGTGAGCCTACTCTTCTGTTTTTGAACGTTTCTTTTTTTTAAAAATCCAATATGGCTGCCAGACCACGTGAGTGATGACATCATATATTTATATTCTCTAAATAATTGTTGCATAGATCATGCTCAATAAATTTCAAACTGATCAGACTAAGCATTGCCCCTGCCCAATTATGACGTCATAATTATGGCACCAATGACGTCATCTTTAACAACACCTACTCCCCACATGGAGATATAGAGGTGCAACGTTTTTCGGTTTTTCCAAGATGGCGCATGTACCACATGACCTATGACGTCATGATTATCATTAAATATTCTCAAGGAGGATGCACTCCTATGGTGAAAATTTCGTGTCCATCAGACCAACAGTTGCTGAGATTTTTAAAATAATGATCGGATGGATAAGTGTTATATTTGTCGAATTATGACGTCATAACGAAGGCACTGATGACATCATCATTAACATATCTTATTCCCTATGGGGAGTCAGTGACAATGAGCCAGGTCTCAATTTTTTCCATGGAGTTGTTTCAGAGATATAGAGGTGCGAATTTTTCCAAGATGGTGCCTGTACCACGTGACCTATGACGTCATAATAATCATTGAAATATTCTACAGGAGGAGGCCTTCCTATGGTGAAAATTTCGTGTCAATCGGACCAAGAATTGCACAGGAAAAAATTCATACTGATCGAATCAAGCGTTCTACTTGTCGAATTATGACGTCATAATTAAAGTAACTATGACATCATCATTAACGTATCTTATTCCCCAAGCGGAGTACTTGACAATGAGAAATGTTTCAGTTTTTTCCCATGGAGCGGTTTCGGAGATATAGAGGTGCAACCTTTTTTCGATTTTTCCAAGATGGCGCCTGTACCACGTGACATATGACGTCATAATTATCATTTTAAAAATTCCACAGGAGGAGCAGCTCATATTCTGAAAATTTCGTGTCAATCGGACTAACAGTTGCAGAGGATTTTTTTTTTCATACTGATCAGATCAAGTGTTGTACTTGTCGAATTATGACGTCATAATTAAGGCACCGATGACATCATCATTAACATATCTTATTCCCCATGGTGAGTGCTTGAAAATGAGCCATGTTTCCATTTTTTTCGATTGAGCGGTTTGGGAGATATAGAGGTGTAACATTTTTCCAATATGGCGCCTGTATCACGTGATCTATGACGTCATAATATTCACTAAAATATTCTGCAGGAGGAGATCCTCCTATGGTGAAAATGTCATGTCAATGGGACCAAATGTTGCCGAGAAAATGAATTTTTAAAATGCTGACACGGCACACACTTTACTTTACTGAAATGCAGACACGTATGTGCGTGCATACCTGAATGCTTAACCCCGATTTTCGCTTCGCGAGCGCAGGGTAACAATACACATAAGTTACAGAATACAGTAATGCAACATACCTTCTGTTCAATCAACCAATCGAACACACACAGTTACTGTATGCCGCCGCAAACGTCTGGGCGGAAGTATTGGTCGGCGGTCAGATCACGTGACCCCTGGCAAGGTTATAATATGGTGTAACGTAAACAATTCAATTGCCTTACGGTCTTTCTTAACAGGCGACAGACCATCTATATCATTAAAACGCTTGTTTCTGAAGTTTGTGATCAGAACTTCTCCCCAGCTATTGCTCCTGTCGCCCGAAGATATGTGTGATAGCCGGCGAAGCCGGTGTTGTGAATGAACGCGTACGTATTATGTTGAAAAGCCAGATTTTGCTGGATCCTTTGGGAATTTCGAAGCTTTGACGCACCAAATCGCTCCATGGAGGCCGCCATCTTCCGCATGCGGAAGTACGCATAAAAAATTGCGAAAAAGTTCAATAGGAGTTTGTTTCACCCGTCTTTTTTTGATTCACCATCTTATGCACCTTTAATTTGTAATTAAAATACTTTAAGACCATTCTCGTTCCCCGGGCCCGCATGGGCCCTGGTTATTCAACGAAAATCGTCACCAAACACCGGAACCAATGAGATTCGAGCATTTGAAAAAATATTTCAAAAAAGCTTATTACCGCGTTTCGGACGCTGAAAAAAGTGTCAAATATTCTTTGAAAATCGACGAACAATTATTTTTTAGGAATCTCGCGGCCGTAGGAGATAGTTTTTCACGGCCGGAAATATCCGAAATTGAGACGGAATTCACCGAATTAATCAAGAAGTAAATTTTATAAATTTTAATCTCATCCAGAATGCAAATGGTGTCATTTTGAACTAGGTACGGTACCTACTACACCTACCTACTACCAACTACCTAACCTACTGATGCCATCGTGATGGGTAAAATAGTGGCAAGAGGCTTTGGCTTCGCCGGCTCATTGCGGCTTTGCAGTCGGGTACTAGTACTATGTAGTTACAGTATGACGAACCCTTCCATATAAGCATACCTATGTCTCCAAATGTCTATAAGTGTGGAATAAAAGCTGAAAATCAGTGAAAAGTTTTGAATAACCCACGCCATTTTGTTTTACGCACAGTGAGACGCTGCACTTGATACCAAGGAGAAGAAGAAGACGTCCCTATGTGTGCCGGACGTGCAGCGACTCGAGAGGCATGCTACGCCTTTTAATACAAATATAAATGCGATCAGAAATGTAAAGGGGATACTTACCAGTAACCACACCATAAGAGACAATACCGTACTGCAGTTGTATACAAAGCGATATTCAGGAGATCCACCAGAATGAATGTTGGTGCCAACTGACAATTATTGCCAACTGACAAACACATAACCACAACACCAAAACAAACGCCACCCACAAGACTCTGTGGCACACATTCCATCCCCCCTCACCGGCCATGTCATCACTCTAACCTGCCCCCAACTCCAAATTACATGTCCCCAATTTAATAAGCAAGTCCTGAATCCTGGGACAGTATGCATCAAAGCCTTACCTCGACCTTGATGCGCAGGTAATTTCCGGTTGGTCAGGTCCAAAGGTGCCATCCACCCTACAGAATCCCAAAATTTCTCATTGGGCCTACCAAATTTTTAAAAATTTCACTTTTCTCCCCACTATACTGGCAGGTATGTGGATCTGCATCCAACGGTGAACTGTTCTAAACAACTACCTGTGGCTACGACAGCTCCGCACCTCTACCTTGCAAGGGTCATCGGGACAAGGTGAGCATTCAAAACGCCAACATGGCCCTTGAGTGTCCATAAGGGTGTGACCCACCATCCATCCTTCGGCCCCCCTGTGAGGAACACGGCTGCACCAGCCCCAGCTGGTCAATGTGGTGAGCACCTGCTGCCAACAAACCTCACTCACACAACCTCGGCCCTGGGGGAGACGGTCGCAGTGTGCGGCATTCCCCTCACGTCACCTACGCCGCCCTCATCCCCCAGTCCACACAACTGCAGCCCCAAGTGCCCACCCACACTTGACCATACCAAGGTACAGTCGACAGCCATACTCCACCAGGAGACTCACCCAGAAGACATGGTCCACACACCTCGGACACCCATAACACCACGTTGACCCTCAGACCCCCAACTCCATCCCCATGACACCGTGTCCCAAATATTGGCGCAGTTGCCCCCACAGCCAGTTGAAGGCTGTGTCCTTCTACCCTATAAATTTTTATCACAGCCTCCAACACTTTGGTCTACACACCTGGATCAATAATGGTGACACTGCTGTCAGTGACCACCATAGCATTTCAAAATTCCCCCTTAAATTTTCATCTGCCCTCAGATTACCCATGCCAAACATTTTTCACATTTCACTAATCTCACCAAAGAAAGATGCTTTTCCATACACAGCCGAGCATGGCCCATATGCTCGGCACATTACACATTCCCGATTCAACAAACCCATGGCTCTCTTCCCAAACCGAGAGTCCACAAATCATAACGGAACATCTGTGGAAGGTCACTCTCACACCATCACGTTCCACAGATGCTCCAATGGTTGTCCGGTGGGCTATAATCCATTCCTGTCCATGCGGTTCAACCCGCGTCCATAGACCAGCACAGCATGGCAGGTCATCACATGCTGGCTGTCCCCGAGTCTCAGGGAGAGGGTGCCAGGCCGCCTGCCCGGGCGGTCACCACATCAGGCCCATGGTGGCTTTCCACGGTGCCACCATCAAAGCGTGACCCACAACACCTCCCCCTAGTGATCCTCAATATATGCCATCCCAGGCTTGAGAAACCACCTCGGACCCCCTGGAGGTCTTAACCCCCACCAGGGTACGGTGACCCTGTCGGCCCGAGCCACCCGCTCGGGCGGTGCCCTGATGGACAAGGGACGCCACACTCCACCAGACCCCCCGTGGGGCCCAGGTCGTACCAAGACACCCATGGCTGGACCCCACGTCTAAATCTCGCCAGCACAGCCCCCCAGCTGGCTGGCATACCCAAATTTTGAAAGGGGCAAATTTTCCCCGAGGCCATCCCCAATGACCTCTCCTGGTCCATATTCCACAGCCTGGGGACCAACTCCCTCCATGGCTGCTCCAAATCCACCTCCCATTTAAATATAAATTTCCTTCTCCTTTAAAAAAAATTCATTTGCACTGCCAAACCTCAGCTACAGGTAACAACTCCTACCACAGGTTGTTCTGCCCCTACCTGCAGCTGGTCAAAATTCCCTACGGGGACCAAATCTTCAAAGGCTCTATCTCCCGATTCTCCCAGGTCCAAATCCAGCTCAGAGCCAAAACACTCCCCCAACTGGGTATGTAATTTCGGAGCCTCTTGTACCCAATTTGTGTTCGTGGTGAGGGTCCCCTCGGTCACCTCAACCTCCCCCTCGGACCGCCTCACCTCATCCCCCAGACTCCTTTGGAGCTGGTTAACCTCTACCTCCATGGGACTGTCCCAGGTCCCCAGCCGCTGGGTCACATCATGCTCATCATTCACATTCCCAATCAGTTCTGGCTCCGACAGGTCGTCCCCAATAAATACCCGGTCCGGCTCCATCACTCGGACCCCCCCCCTATTGTTATCCCCTCTTGCTCTGCATAACTGTACCTGTGCAGCAAGGACTCCAATTGCTCCCCCGGTTGGGGTGTTGTGACATCCACCCGGCCCCGATAACTCTCCAGGCCACCATGTGGGAAACATTCCCCAGTTACCTGTAGGCACTCCCCAACTACCTGTAAATTTTCTTCCCATTTTAATTTAATTGCCATTCCCGGCTCCTGAGCCCAGTGCACATCTGCATGGGCCGTACACTCTCCCATTCCCAATTTGAATTCCCCCCATTCAGATCGAATTTCTGCCCCCCTGGGCTCCTCCTGGGGCCCCATCGGCACCATTCTTTTGTTCCTCCTGCAACTCACTCGTCCATTCATCAATTTTGTGATCCATTCGCTCACCCTGAGCATCCATTTTGTTTCCCAGCCCCTTCATGTCTCCCTTCAATTCATTTTTCATTCCCCTCATTTCGTCCTTCAATTCTTTACTCTGAGCATTCATGTCATTCCTTTGGGCGTCCATTTTATTTTCCAATCGCTCACCCTAAGCATTCATTGCCTTCATTAATTGATCAATTGCGGCCATGAAAGCTATCGAGGCCGTTTCTACGGTGGGGGTAGCTCTATCGCTATGCTCAATCCCAACTACCTCCGACTCACTTCCAAGGCTCCCCGCATCTTCCATCCTTTCTTCCATATTGCGTACCTCTTGCATCCGTAAAGAAGAGGTAGCTTCCCCGCACGTATTTTATCTCAGAAACCGATTTAAATTTTAACTGACGCGCCGTTCGCGTCCCGTGCACCGATCGACGATGCAAATTTATCGCCTCCGACTATAACAAATTTTGCGTCCAAATTCTCCACACTCCTTGACACCAAATTTATAACAGGGTTCAAATCCCACTCCTGAATACCAATTGTCGCGCGAATCCCTCGGTTAATACCTGATCGTCGCCTCCGTTAAAGGTTTATACCTTTAATGGAGGCGATGATCAATTTGGATTTGACGAAGCAGCATGGGAGGAAGAATGAAGAGGAAGAAGTGGCAAGCGCGTACCTGTAGATCCGACGTCAGCTCTCGATCCTGCAGGGAATGAACTCAAACGAACACAGGATTTTGGAATGGCAAAGAAAATAATACAAGGATTTATTTTATATATCTCGGGACAGGAAAACGCGGCGATAAATAAATGTCCTAATCGGGATGTCCCCACTCAGACTTCAAATACAGGACAAAGGAAATGAATGAAATAAATAAAACATTCGTCGTGTATTTGTGTGAGATGTGGTGCGTCTTAACTGTCAGCAGTGGTGCGCCCGTCGTCCAACGCGACCCCATCTGGCCCGGACACCGGCGCGAAGAAGCCTCAGTCCGCCTCGCTCGCGCGTCTGAACCTCACTCACACTCGCTCGCACGTTCAGTCGTCGAAGCACACGAGGTCCGTTCGCTCACAGCACCAAAAGCACCGAGCACCAAGAAGGACCAAAAGCATCACGAAGACTCAGGGAAGATGCCAACGACCACACAAGGAAGAAGCACCAACAGATCTCCAAGAGCGAAGCATGAAGGGTCCAGCGCAGAGCCACACAAGCACGAAGGGGCGATCTCCAACACAAAGCACGAAGGGACCAGCGCGAAGGGGTGAAATGCCCGCGAACGAGCCGTTTTCTCTCGTGCGGTGTGACGTCAGTTCTGGCGCATTACCAATCAGAGCCTCGATTCTTCGTGGTGTTTCCTGCCTTCTGACGTCAGCAGCCCTCTTCCTCCAATTAGCGACCCCCTTCTAAATGGACGTTTGGCGCCTTCCGCGCTGATTGGCTGAAGGTTCGTGCCTTTCGCACCAACCAATCACACGTTCCCTGGGCGTGGCGATAGCCTGCCTTGCACGATGTTTAATGCCCATGCTGGCGTTGTACGCGGCCGCTTAATGCTTGTCTTTCCGGTGCATCTTTGTGTAAGAAAGGGGATTTAATTAATGTGTGCACTATGGGTCCTATCTAGGTGTCTAATTGAGTGCGTTGCCATAATGGACACTGGGTTGGCGACAGAGGGGACGACAAACAAAGGAATTTTATCCATAATCCTGTACTATTTAGCACGCCCCGCCCCCTTGTGGCGGGGACATAGATACGACTTATACCGACATCCGGGCTAAACATAGAACTTATTACAGGTAGATTCCCTATCACGACAGTCGAGTTACCTACCTATACAGATCTATCTGGCTCTAGATATTTCTCTACCCAAATTCATAACAATATGTTTGAAAATCGAACTGAGACTGAGCACTCAGATTTGGCACCACTCAGCTTAACTGATTCCCAAAATTAAACTGCACTGCTTTTGTAGATTTATCCCTATATTTTAACATTTTAATGTCAATGTTTGCATATTTCCTTTGAATACTTGTTCTGTTAGCAAAATTTGTATGTAAATGAGCAGTGGCAGTTTGTAAAAATAACATAAAACAGTTTTATTTATTGTTTTTTTTAACAAAACTTATTAGCCAGTCCTACGCATAGTGGAAGATGGGGTTTTGCAATCACTTCAGTGTGTGTGTGACTGTCTGCCTGTCTGTCCGGGCCTTAACTGTTTTGCCATTTGAGCTATTGTCATCAAATTTCCAGAAAGCTTTTTATGAGAATATGGAGAAAACAAATTAATAATTTAGTCAAAAGGTCGACATCACATAAAATCGTACATTTTCATCCAATTTACCTGAAATTTAAATAATTTACATATTTGGTCACTGAATTGGTTCACCAAAGCTAATAGGCGATTGGTTTTTTTTTCAATCAAATGGTCAAGGTTGCATAAAATCATCAATTTTCATCCAATTGACCTGAAATTTGAACATTATCTTTGTTACATTTACATTATTACTGTTATAAAAAAAGTATTATTTTTATGCTGTCTTTCTGCACCATTCTGTGCAAAATAAATGTAAACATGTTCAAGTGCAGAGGTTTAATTTTTGGGTGGCCATATTAGGATTTTTGGTGTAACTATACTGACGTCATTTTATGCATTCAATTCTACTGATGCATTCAATTCCGTCCTTGACAGGTGAAAGGGACATTCGAAGCTGTGGTGGGAAAACAGCCCCCCAAGCCCACCTCCTGTCCATGTTTCCAGTTTTTACTTCCACTTATGTGATTGAGAGTTTGTGGCTGTATCAATCTGCTTCACCCCCTGTTTTTCCAAGTCTCCCGCTATTTTATCCCACAACCCTGCTGTTGGTGAGCTCTGCCCCCCACCCCCACCACCCAATCCTCACCACCACCTTTCATTCTACTTACTGTACCTTTTGTTCTGTTACATCCTGTTCTATTCTGTGTTGTAGCTTCTCTACCTGACCTCATCAGATATTACTATTTGAACTCATGCAAACAAATTAAATCCTGGATAAACCTATAATGTACCATTGGGTTCCGCTCTGAATGGCCAGCACAAAGGTAGCGTGATTTAAAATATGGGAATATTTCCCCAGAAGTCATGAATCCACTGTCATGTGGTTGTTTGTCGATAGTTATGTGACACAGCGGACATCTTAAAGGAAGGAACCCCATCCAAAGGTCCATGTTTTGAATGACTAGTTGTAAATGTATAAGCATTACCCAGGTTCACTGGAATATTGCATTATCTTCAAATCAATTACAGAATAGTTATTTCATAAGACCAATTGAGCTGTATTTTATGAACATCTATTCCTGGCTCCCTGTCCATTCCACCACCACTGCAATTCAATGCTGCTCTCAAAATACGAACCAACATTGATGACAGTTTCTGGTCTTTGTTGTCTTCTATTCTGGCTTATACAAGGCTATGCTTCCATCTCCTTTCCAATAGTGGCTCACAACCTTTTAAAAACAATACCTGGACTTTTTCTTTTATTGACACATGTCGAGGCTTATGGAGCTAGAAACAGCATAGCGTGGCAGGTTAATAGAACGATAGAGGGGCAGAGGATAACAGGCAGACAAAAGCTCACAGACACTACAATAAGTGAAAGGGGAGTGACAGGGAGGACAATAGGTAGGGTGTCAGTGAGTGTAGAAGTGATAGGGTCAGCAGACATCCTAGTACTTTAACATGAATTACAGTAGATTAGTATACAATGGACAAATGCATTATACAGATAGTACATGAGATTTGAACTTGGGTAGCGATGACCCATAATGTTGTCCATAATTGTTTGAATTAAAAATGCTTTTTCAAATTGAAAGTCACATGGTATGTTGCCTCTTAGTATAAATGGGGTCTTTGTTCAGTCGTCCAAGCATTTTTGTGTTTGTCTTTTCTCCGCTAAACTGGTTGAGTCTGGTAGAGGGAGAAGGTGGATGATAAATTATGTAAACCTGCTTCGGTCTTCAATCCAATCGGCACATTGCGGAAAGGTCCCAGGGAGGTCATTTCAGCTCTCATGATTAATAACTCATTAAAAGACACTGACTCATGAGAATATTTTGAGGTTTCTTATCATCCTGCAAATGTTCAGTCATAGATGCAGCACACATACTGTGACTGACTTTGACTCTACAGGTACCACTAAAAAAAAAAAAAACACCTTTAGAGGCCATTTTTCCCCGCAAGCGGGGGTTGGCCTTTTTGGGGAACCGTGGTTGTTGTTGTTTTTTTTGGTCCCCTTTTTGAAGCAATGTTTTACGGCCGGATGCCCTTCCTGACGCCAACCCTTTTTGCCGCCTTTAACGACAAACAGGGAATTACCAGTGAACTGGTCCTCAATTAGCCGACCTCGGAAGGATGACAGGCTGAGTCAACCCCCCTGGCGTTGATTCAGCGATCAACCGGGTTTCGAACCCAGGATCCTAGGATCCTAAGCTGACACCCTAGCCGCTAGCCCAACACCAGGGTTCTCTACAGGTACCACTGATGCATGTTAAATAACAATCCATCCAATCCGGTATGCAAAGGGATGAAATAACTGTCACATTGCTCACCAGACCCTCTGAAGAACGAATGTTACCAAGTTCGCGTTTTGAGCCTAATCCTAACATCAATCAGCCTAACATCAATCACAAAAACAAACAAATGGACACACAAAACATACAATGAACATATGTCACCCACAGGGTGAACCGTATCTTGCCAAAATGTGAAAATTCCGTTTTTTCGTCATGACGTCATCAAATGACGTCATAGCGTCAAACTGTTTACAGATCTGGGAAGCACTCATCAAGGGCATTCATATGAGGTATTACTCGATATGGTACCTACGATTTCAAAATTTGACCTTGGGGTCAATAATTTTCGACCTCCAGCGCTAACCATGAAGGTCAAGGCCGATCGCCACCAAAAACTAATCAGCTGAGCGCCGGACCATATACTAGATTCCCATGAAGTTTGGAGACGATCCGATCAAAGTTACTCAAAAAATTAGTGTTTCGTCGACCTCCATGATTGACCACAAAGTGACCTTGACCTTTGACCTTGACCTTCAAAATTTTGTGTGCTGAAGGGTATCTCTATAGGACTCTGATATGCGAAGTTACAGGAGTTTCCAATAATAACTGTGGTCTACAGAGTGATCTAAACGTGAAAAAAAAATGATTAACCACAAACAAAAAAACAAACAAACATACAAGCTGACTAATACATCTTGCAAAAACTTCGTTTTGGCAAGATAATAAAGGGAGCGGGAGACAAGATGGGGAGAGAGAGAGGTACAACACACAAGTACAACACACAAGTACAACAGCAGAGAACAGGGACATCGGGAGATCTGTGGGAGGGAGAGGGTTTGGGGGAGGAGGCATGGGAATGCGGGGGGAGCAGGGGTGGGTGGGAAAGGTATAAAACACATGGACACTGCTAGAACTTCCAGGAAAGAAAGAAGTCGGTATTTCAAAAGAAAAAAGTGGATTTGGGGTGAATTTACAGGGGTCGAAGAGATCAAGGTTTTGGATGGGGGAAGATAGGTTTTTTTTTTTTTTTTTTTTTTTTTTTTGTATACAATATCGAGGCTCGTGAAAGAGCGAACATTAATCACACAGAAAGACAAACCGACACATAAAACATATAACATAGGGAGCGGTAGACAAGATGGGGAGAGAGGGGGAAGGACACAAACACAACATTTGAGAGCAGGGACCGAGAGACATGGAGACATCGAGAGATCTGAGAGAGGGCGAGGGCTTTGGGGGGGGGGGGGGGCGTGGGAAGGGGGCAGTGGGAGAGGTATAAAACATATGGACACTGCCAGGACTTCCAGGAAAGAAGTTGGAATTTCAAACAAGGTGGATCTGGGGTGAATTAGCGGGGGTAGAAAAGATCAAGGTTTTGGATGGGGGAAGATAAGAGATGGTGGTGAACAGCTGTTTTAAAGACCTGGAGGGAGGAGTGGGATTGAAGGGAGTGAGGGAGTTTGTTCCAGAGGCGGGAGAAAAGAGGAATGAAAGAGTGAAGGTGAGCGGAGAGCCGAGATTTCGGCAGTTTAACCATCAGAGGGTTGCTGGCAGATCTTGTGCGACCTGTAGGAATATTTGGGGGACAGAGCACAGAGAGAGCTGGGGGTGCAAGGCCGGAGAGGAGTCGGTAGAAGACAGAAAGACCACCTACCTGCCTGCGGTGAGTGAGTGAAAGGCCCTCAGAGATAGCTTCATCGCGGGAGATTCCAATAATTCTGAAAGCTTTGGTTTCAACAGCGTGAAGCCGAGCTAGGTGTGAGGCAGGAGCACCGGCCCATAGGGGAGAACAGTATTCCATTGAGCTGCGGATGAAAGCCTTGTATGTGGTGAGGAGCTCAGGTGTGCCGAGGAAGGACTTCGCACGACGGAGGATGCCCAGTCGGCGACTGGCTTTGAAGGCCAGCTTGGAAATGTGGTTTTCCCAAGAAAGATCATGGCAGATAGTGAGACCCAAAATCTTCAGCGACAGAACTTCTTGGAGAGGATTGTTGAGAAAGTAGATGGGAGGGTTGTCCAGTCGATCTTTTCGGAGAGACATAGTAAGAGTGTGAGATTTGTCAGGATTGAAAGACATGTTCCACTTGTTTGACCAGTCTGTGATTTTGTCGAGGTCTTCAGAGAGTGAGGAGGCAGCAGACTGCCGATCTGAGGGAAGAGGAATGGAGCGGCAGAGAGTGGAGTCATCAGCAAAGAGATAGAGAGGATTTTCGAGAGAGTCAGAGAGATCATTGATGAAGACCAGAAAAAGCACGGGGCCCAGAACACTGCCTTGGGGAACTCCAGCCTGAACAGGAAGAGGAGATGAGAGAAACCCATTCAGGGCCACACGTTGACGACGACTAGAGAGGAAGTCCGCCAGCCATGCGTGGAGATTTCCATGGATACCAAAGGAGGAGAGTTTGGTGAGCAGAGCGGGGTGCCAGACCGTGTCGAAGGCACGTGATATGTCGAGGGAGACAGCTCTAATTTCCTGTTTGGCATTGAGGACCTCCATCCATTGTTGAGACAGCAGAAGCAGCATGTCCAGAGTAGAGTGACCTGGTCTGAAACCAAATTGATGATCAGAGATCAAGCCATTGGAGAAGAGGAAAGATTTCATATCAGAAGCAATGATGGATTCCATGACTTTGCTGATAATTGGGAGAAGGCTGATTGGTCTGTAGTTGCTAGGATCTGTTTTTGCACCTTTTTTGTGCAAAGCGGTGATGTTGGCTGATTTCCAAGCAGATGGCAGTTGACCTTGAGCAAAAGAGAGGGTGAAGAGAACAGAGAGAGGGTGAGATAGAGCAGCAGAGCAGGATTTTAGGACCCGTGGGCTGATGCCGTCGGGTCCAGTTGCAGAATCAGAGTCGAGGGTTGACAGAAACTTTTCCACCTTGTCAGGAGGAAAGGACACGGAGTCCAGGAGCAGCAGGGTACGACTGGGTATGGTGGGTACAGAGAGGGATGGGTTTGGGACACAAGATTTAGAGGCAAACACAGAGTTGAGGCATTCAGCTTTTTCACGTGCGGAGTCAGCTGTGTAGCCGTTTGAGGTAAGGGAGGGGATGGAGGGGGAACAAACACCAGAAACGGATTTGACCAGACGCCACCAGGATTTGGAAGAGGGAGACAGATAAGAGAGTTCGGTCTTGAGAACGGAGAGATATTGTTTCCTGGCTCTCCTGAGGGTGGACACACACTTGTTTCGGGCTTTGTGAAAGGAAATGAGATTTCCTTCCGTTGGATTTGCTTTCCAGGAGACGAAGGCAAGTTGTTTCTGGGCAACAGCCTCACCACAAGATTCCGTGTACCATGGACGGGAGGAAGGGTATGACAACTGAAGACGAGATGGGATAAATCTGTGCATGAGAGAGAGCAATTTACTTTGGAAGAATTCCCAGGATGAGTTGATGTCAGAGGTGGTAGAGATGGGAGACCAGTCCAGATGATTGATGGCTGCTTGAAGACCGTGCCAGTTGGCCTGAGTGAAATGCCAGACTCGTCGACGCTGAGCAGGCTCCCTGAGGATGGTCAGAGAGATGTCCACTTTAACAAGGACATGATCAGATGATCCGATCGGAGCAGAAGAAGAGCAGCAGACATTTTCAGGGAAGTTAGTCATAACCAAGTCCAGAAGAGAAGATGTTCCGTTGACTGAGATCCGGGTCGGGAAATTGACAGATTGTGTCAGTCCCAGTGAGTCGCAGAAGTCCTTTGCTGAGGAGCCATGGCTGGTGAGAGAGGTACCCACACCCAGCCAACTGGCATGATGACAGTTGAAATCACCACATATGAGGAAGAGAGAGTTGGGATGAGTAGATAGAAGTTGGTCCATATCATCAGACAGCGAGATGTAGATGGAGTCATCACTGTTTGGTGGACGGTACAACACACATATGAACAAGAGGTGGGAGCGAAGGGGAAGCTGTAGCCAGAGGTATTCCTGGGGGTGAGGTGGAGAGAGTGCAGTGCAGGGCGAGTGAGGAAGAGAGTTTTTGATAAAGATAGCAACCCCGCCTCCAGGACGAGGCTCAGGTCTATCATACCGGAGGAGGGAGTAGCCCGGGAGAGATACTATGGAATCAGAGACATCATAAAGGAGGAAAGTTTCTGTTAAGCAGATCACGTCTGGTTTGACAGAAGCAACCTGTATGGAGAGATCAGTTAAGTTTGAACGAAGGCCCCGGATGTTTGAGGTCCATACTGTTAATGAAGAGGAAGGGGGAGCATCAGATACAGCACAGGGGGGAGGAGGGGTAGGGTAAGATGTGGAAGAGGTGGAAGAGGTAGGGAGAGCTGTTGAAGGTGTGTCAGAGATTTCAGAATAGCTCGGAGAAAGGGAAGGATGGGGCGGACAAAAGGTTTGATGGTGATTGGGTGAGCCACAATGAGGTGTTATTTGAGGAGGGGGAAGAGCGAGGCAGAAGGTTGGGGGAGATGGAGGTGAGAGTTTGAAGGGGGAAGAAGCGGGGAGGACGCTTTGAGGAGGGGGAGTGAGCGGGGGGAAATTGAGAAGCAATGAGGGTGGGGAGATTTGAAGGGGAGGGGTGAGGGGGGAGTTTGGGAGGGAAGGGACAAGGGGAGGGATTTGAAAGGGATGGGATATGGGGGACATTTGGAGGGGAGGGGTGAGGCAGGAGTCTAGGAGGGGAGGGGCGAGGGGGCGTCTTGGCGGGGAGGGGTGAGGGAGTAGTTTAGGAGGGAGGGGGCAAGGGGGGAGATTTGAAAGGGATGGGTGATGGGGAAGATTAGGAGGGGAGGGGTGATGGGGAAGATTTGGAGGGGAGGGGTTATGGGGAAGATTTGGAGGGGAGGGGTGATTATTCAGATAAGTTCAGATAAGTTATGAGGACTTGCCCATTTCCTGGTGCGAATCAAATATTTTTGAATAAAAAGGAGAGAATTTGTTGTCCCAGTTTATGTATTGTTTGTTTGCTGTGCAATGATGCTACAGGATGGATGTTGCATTGAATATGGAATGCTGGAGTCGACTTTACTTTCGTCAGTGGTTTCGGAGGGAATCCTGGCTGCATGAACAGCTTTAGTAAATCCAGAACAGTACTCGGTAGAGAACACACCTCCGCAAGGATGAACAGTTCATGATTTGTATCCCACTGATAGGCCAAATCTGCATCCAGACCTGAACCAAAATCGAATTGGCTTGTTCTTGTCAACTACCCCACTCATCCACCAGGTTTTGTCAAAATCCGTCCACAACTTTTTGAGATATCCTTCTCACAGACAGACAGACAGACAGACAGACAGGCAAATAGGGCTGAAAACATAACCTCCATCCACTTTCGGTGACGGACGTAATCATGACTCGGATGCGCTTGTGATTAGGTTGTGGAGAGTGTGTGCTTTGCACCACCGTGACACTTGATAGTGAGTGAGAGAGGTTGTGAATACTGGTGATTGGCAGCAGTCTTGTTGGACTTGAGGGGAATAAAGGGTTCTTATCGAAGGAAAATGTATCTTGCAACTTGAAATAAAGCTGAACGAGAAAGTATCTTTACTAACTGAAAAAGAAAGTATGAAGCTAACTCCGAGGGCCTTTCACTCACTCACCGCAGGCAGGTTGGTGGTGTTTCTGTCTTCTACAGACTCCTCTCTGGCCTAGCCCCCCCCCCCCCCCCCCAGCCCTGTCTGTGCTCTGTGCCCCAAATACTCCTACAGGTCGCACAAGATCTGCCAGCAACCCTCTTCTGGTGAAACTGCCAAAATCAAGATTCTCTATTTACCTTCACTCTTTCATTCCTCTTTTCTCCCGCCTCTGGAACAAACTCCCTCACTCTCTTCAATCCCACCCCTCCCTCCAGGTCTTTGAAACAGCTGTTGACCACCATCTCTTATCTTCCCCCATCCAAAACCTTGATCTTTTCTACCCCCGTTAATTCATCCCAGATCCACCTTTCTGAAATACCAACTGCTTTCCTGGAAGTCCTTTTTTTTTTTTTTTTTTGGAATACAAGATCGAGGCTCGTGAAAGAGCGAACATTAATCACACAGAAAGACAAACCGACACATCAAACATATAATATGGGGAGCGGTAGACAAGATGGGGAGAGAGGGGGAAGGACACAAACACAACATTTGAGAGCAGGGACATCGAGAGATCTGTGGGAGGGAGAGGGACACTGCCAGGACTTCCAGGAAAGAAGTTGGAATTTCAAACAAGGTGGATCTGGGGTGAATTAGCGGGGGTAGAAAAGATCAAGGTTTTGGATGGGGGAAGATAAGAGATGGTGGTGAACAGCTGTTTTAAAGACCTGGAGGGAGGAGTGGGATTGAAGGGAGTGTGGGAGTTTGTTCCAGAGGCGGGAGAAAAGAGGAATGAAAGAGTGAAGGTGAGCAGAGAGCCGAGATTTCGGCAATTTAACCATCAGAGGGTTGCTGGCAGATCTTGTGCGACCTGTCGGAATATTTGGGGGGCAAAGCACAGAGAGAGCTGGGGGAGCAAGGCCGGAGAGGAGTCGGTAGAAGACAGAAAGACCACCTACCTGCCTGCAGCGAGTGAGTGACAGGCCCTCGGAGATAGCTTCATCGCGGGAGATTCAAAT
The DNA here is from genome assembly GCF_964187855.1 of Myxine glutinosa. NCBI lineage: Eukaryota > Metazoa > Chordata > Myxini > Myxiniformes > Myxinidae > Myxine > Myxine glutinosa. Next base: position 29,328,538 of record NC_136266.1, on the reverse strand, counting down.
GATTCTGAAAGCTTTGATTTCAACAGCGTGAAGCCGAGCTAGGTGTGAAGCAGGAGCACAGGCCCATAGGGGAGAACAGTATTCCATTGAGCTGCAGATGAAAGCCTTGTATGTGGTGAGGAGCTCAGGTGTGCCGAGGAAGGACTTCGCACGACTGAGGATGCCCAGTCGGCGACTGGCTTTGGAGGCCAGCTTGGAAATGTGGTTTTCCCAAGAAAGATCATGGCAGATAGTGAGACCCAAAAGCTTGAGCGACAGAACTTCTTGGAGAGGATTGTTGAGAAAGTAGATGGGAGGGTTGTCCAGTCGATCGTTTTGGAGAGACATAGTAAGAGTGTGAGATTTGTCAGGATTGAAAGACATGTTCCACTTGTTTGACCAGTCTGTGATTTTGTCCAGGTCTTCAGAGAGTGAGGAGGCTGCAGACTGCCGATCTGAGGGAAGAGGAATGGAGCGGGAGGGAGTGGAGTCATCAGCAAAGAGATAGAGAGGATTTTCCAGAGAGTCGGAGAGATCATTGATGAAGACCAGAAAAAGCACAGGGCCCAGAACACTGCATTGGGGAACTCCAGCCTGAACAGGAAGGGGAGATGAGAGAAATCCATTCAGGGCCACACGTTGACTACGACCAGAGAGGAAGTCCGCAAGCCATGCATGGAGATTTCCATGGATACCATAGGAGGAGAGTTTTGTGAGCAGAGCTGGGTGCCAGACCGTATCGAAGGCACGTGATATGTCAAGGGAGACAGCTCTGATTTCCTGTATGGCATTGAGGACCTCCATCCATTGTTGAGACAGCAGAAGCAGCATGTCCAGAGTAGAATGACCTGGTCTGAATCCAAATTGATGATCGGAGATCAAGCCATTGGAGAAGAGGAAGGATTTGATATCCGAAGCAATGATGGATTCCATGACTTTGCTGATAATTGGGAGCAGGCTGATTGGTCTGTAGTTGCAAGGATCTGTTTTTGCACCTTTTTTGTGTAAAGCGGTAATGTTTGCTGATTTTCAGGATGCTGGCATATGACCTTGAGCAAAAGAGAGGGTGAAAAGAACAGAGAGAGGGTGAGATAGAGCGGCAGAGCAGGATTTTACGACCCATGGGCTGATGCCGTCTGGTCCAGTTGCAGAATCAGAGTCGACGTTTGACAAAAACTCCTCCACCTTGTCAGGAGAGAAGGACACAGAGTCCAGGAGCAGTTGGGTTCGACTGGGTAAGGTGGGAACAGAGAGAGATGGGTTTGGGACACAATATTTTGAGGCAAACACAGAGTTGAGGCATTCGGCTTTGTCACGTGCGGTATCAACTACTATGTAGCCATTTGAGGCAAGGGAGGGGATGGAGGGAGAACAAGGCAAGGGAGGGGATGGAGGGGTTTTTTGAGGGGGGGCAGAGGAAAGTAGAAGGTTGGGGGGGTGGAGGTATGAGATAGAAGGGAGACGAAGTGGGGAGGAGGCAGCTTTGAGGAGGAGGGTGGAGGAGGGAGAATTGGAGAGGAATGGTATGGGGGGAGATTTGAATGGGAGGGGTTGGGGGGGAGTTTTGAAGGGGAGGAGTGAGGGGGGAGTTTAGGAGGGGAAGGGCAAGGGGGGAGTTCAGGAGTGGAGGGGCAAGGGGGGAGTTTAGGAGTGTAGGTGCAAGGGGGGGGGATTTGGAGGGGAGGGGCAAGAGTGGAGTTTAGAAAGTGGATGATTAATGAAAGACGAACATTGATAACAAATTGGGTTTATTGTGATTTTCAAGTTAACAATCCGATTACGAACGATGGAGGAGGGATGGAATGAATGTAAATTTAGAACATGTCATGAGGGAGACATATAAGAGATTGAATTTATTTTTTTGGAAGTGGAATGAGTTCGAGAGGAAATTGAAAAAAGCCTTTTAAATAGGAAGAAAAACAGCGTGTTGTAATACACCACTGAACAAGCATTCTGAGTATTGCGCTGCAATACATGTCCCCTACCGGCAGTCTGTCGTCTGGAAAACTGTTGGGGAAATTACCAAGGGTTACTTATCCACAGGTTCTGAATCGTTCCCAATCGCTAATTACCTCAGGACGGGCTCACCTGTGATTCGCACTCGGGACTTCGATTTATACACCTTGCAGACAGGTCAGCAGAAGCAAGAGAAAATACGTTGTTGATAAAGAACCTTTCGAGTCGCTAAATATCAGTAATTTATTATATTTTCCGGTTCACGATCAATGATCGATGTGTATATATATGTTGCTCGGCTTGGCTCCGCCCCTCCTGAAAGCGCGCGCTGTGTCGTGCTGTTGACGTTCGCGAGACGAGGCTGAGGGTGCGCGGTGCGGCTTGAGGAGAACTCTAGAATAAACAAGATATCCATTTTAAAAAATATTTTCGTTTAATTAACGATATCTGCCAAACCAAGCACCCTATCGCAAATTCCAAAAGGACATATTAGTAGATTGACATGCTGAACAGATGTGAGGTTTCCCCTCGATTGGATCAAAAATGACGGAGGAGCTCGGTTTTAAAGGTTCATGCTTAAAAACGTCATAACTCTGAAACCATGTGACGCATGACGTCATGCTCGCTGACTTTTTTGTTCGTCACGGGTATGCGATTCTGCCTGCAATGTTTGGCCTCGATCTGTTCAGCCGTTGCAGAGAAAAAGGGGTTTTTGTGTTTTCACGAAAAACAATATGGCGGCCGAACCACGTGACCTGTGACGTCAAAAATACCATTAAAATATTCTACAGACCGAGTCCCTCATATGGTGAAAATTTGATCTCAATCGGTACAATTATTGCAGAGAAAATCTTTTTTAAAGGAAATTAAAACTTAAAATAGCACTGAGTTAAGGATCATCAGAATTATCAGAATTTCCAAAGTTCAAAGTGCCATAACTTTGTCAAAAATGATCGAAACGTCGTGACGTTCGAACTTGATCTGTAACTAATCATGAGGAAACCATGTACCAAGTTTGAAACCATTAGCATTAAGAGTTTAGAAAAAAAGTCAGGAAAACTGTTCTTTGCATGACGGACTGACGGACTGACGGACGGAGGGATGGCGTGCAAACCTATAGGCCCCTCCGGTGTACACCGGTAGGGGACTAATGAAACACTGAAGGGGAAAGTTTAAATATATTTAAATAATATTTAAACAGAACCGTGAACAATCTTATATGCACAAAAATACCAACGGGGGGAGGGCCGAGAGGGACAACCACGAGTCACGTGAACAGGGCAAAAGGTGGATGGTAAGGAGATAATGGGGGCGGGGCGAACAGCACACCTGGACAGAAGTACAGGATGAGACAACAGCACACGCGGAGAAAGGAAAATAAATGTTTGTTTTTTTTTTGTTTTTTTTTGTTTTTGGGGGGTGGGGATTTAAAACGTTAGACAAAGAGTATTATGTTCGGGGTAGAAGGGAAAAATTTAAGAGCCAAGCAAAACACGAAGTAGGGGACTTAAGTTAACAAACACCGACGGAGGTACAAGGCCGCACACGCGGAGCAGAACACGATTAATTAATTACGAGTTACAGGAAATTCAAACCAAAACGAACTATAAACAAACAATAATGCATAGACGATAAAATAACGAGTTGAAATTTGACAAACACACGAATGAAAAAATAACTTCACTTTGGATGCCCGGAGAGAACCAAGCCTCAAGGTCGGAAGCTTCAACAACTAGGTCGCGCGGCACGAAATACTCGACTATTTTATACAGGTATGAAGGATTAACACCGAGAATCTTCCGAGGGACACACTATAGGTACACACACGTAAGAGAAATACAGTTTCGACAAAAATACAATTGTGAACAATTACTTAACTTCGAGCGTGCGTGAAGGTCGTGGAACAGCTTCGAAAAACCGTGACTGCCCCGACCAAGCGTGACCGTCCGAGCAGTGTCCTTGTGTTTTATACCCCTCCCACCCCTCCACCTCCCTTCCCACACCTCCTCCCCCCAAGCCCTCTCCCTCCCACAGATCTCCCGATGTCCCTGCTCTGAAATGTTGTACTTGTGGGCTTCCACCTCTCTCCCCAGCTTGTCTCCTTTTGTTTTTTGGTCATTAATGTTAGCTTTTACACGAGCCTCGATCTTGTGTACAAAAAAATATATAAAAAATAAAAATCTGAAAATACAAAGCCTGTCCACATTCGCTTTGTATTCAGACTTCTTCTGTAACTAAACATGACGAAAACAGCTAAAACAGAAATACGCAAAATTGACATTTTATGCAACCTTGACCTTTGACCTTTTGGTTTATAAAAACAACTGACTTAAATTGTTTGATTGGTGAAATAATTCAGTGACCCAATATGCAAATTCTTTAAATTTCAGGTTAATTTGGTGAAAATTGATGATTTTTTTGCAACCTTAACCTTTGACATTTTGATCTAAAAAACCAAGCGGCCAAAAGCTTTTGACTGGTGAATCAATTCAGTGAGCCAATATGCAAATTCTTTAACTTTCAGGTATATCGGGTGAAAAATAGTGATTTTACGCAACCTTGACCTTTGACCTTTTGAACTAAAAAAAACTATAACCTTATAGCTTTTGATTGGTGAACCAATTCAGTGACACAATATGCAAATTCTTTAAATTCCAGGTGAATTGGATGAAAATTGACGATTTTATGTGATGCTGACCTTTGACCCTTTGACCAAACTATTAATTTGCCTTCTCCATATTCTCATAATAAGGCTTTGTTGAAAATGGGTGACAAAGTTCAAATGGTGAAGAAAGTTACGGCCCAGACAGACACAGAGGCACATTGAGGTGATTGCAAAAGCCCATCTCCGCTTCGCGGGGGACAGGGTAGTAATACCACAATGACTGCAGAACAACCGAAAAGCTACAATACAAGAGAAGTTTAAAATTACTGTTAAATATCAAAGTCTACTTCCTTGTTACCTCCAAAGCAAGTTCTGTCAATCTTGTGTTTCAGGTATTGAAGTCAACTTCTCAAAACAAATATTGCATCTTGATCTTGGGAGTATAATTAGCCGGTAAAATATTTATCCCAAAAACCCTCTCTCTGTTACAACATAATCCTTTTTTCTTCTTCCCATAAGCATCTCACTGAGATTAAAGTGAGAAACCTTCAATTTCTAAATACTAGCAACGGTACCCACCATATGGGCAGGGCTTCAATTTGGAGGCCCAAATGAAAAGGCAAAATATCAGAAATTGAAGGCTTTTTTTTTTTTTTTTAACGATTTATATGAACATCCGTTAAATCATATCACACGCAAATCATCAAAATCTAAACAGTATTTGTAGAATTTCAATAAAAGCCACATCACTGTTCATATCAGTACATATTATTCCATCCTGTTTGGAAAAACTGGAAAATTGGAAAATTGGAAAAATTGGAAATTGGAACAATTGGGAAAAAATAGAGCCTATTTTCCTCCAGGGGGTCCCAGGATTACCCACCCTAAATTTCGTTGCGATCAGTTCAGCCGTTTTTGCGGTACCTGGAAACAGACGGACAGACAGACATTTGGTGAATTATAGTAGGACGAGCAATGGTACACACCCTAGGGGCAAGGCTTCAATTGGGGGGCCCAAATCAAAAGGCAAAATATTGGAAACTGAAGGCTTTTTTTTATTTTAAACGATTTGTATAAACATCCGTTAAATCACATCACACGCAAATCATCAAAATCTAAACAGTATTTGTAGAATTTCAATAAAAGCCACATCACTGTTCATATCTGTAAATATTATTCCATCGTGTTTGGGAAAACTGGAAAATTGGGGAAAAAATTGGAAAAACAATATGCCTATTTTACTCCAGGGGGTCCCAGGATTACCCACCCAAAATTTCGCTGCGATCAGTTCAGCCGTTTTTGCGATACCTGGAAACAGACAGACAGACGGACATTTGGTGAATTCTAGTAAAATGTGACTGGAATTAAGGCATTATACCATATCGATGGGACAAATGTGTATGTGTATTAGGGGAATGTTCGACAGGATGGTGCAGAGGTAGTGAACTTACCTTTGACCAGTCTAGTCTGAGTCAATTCCCAATCCGAATACAAACTTTTGGATTTGTGCTTCACAGGCCGGGCCTCGATGTTCATTAAGCTGGGCATCCCATCCGCTTTAATTAGTTGGTGGAAATTAAAGGTCACGGTGTTTCATGATGAATAGACAAGTTATCGGTGGCACCATGAACAAATTCCAAATGCGTCCCCTAGCAAGGACTTCCTTCTCGAGAGAAATTGGGTGTTGCCAGAAAAAGGATTTCTCTATGAAACCTTATGACGCATCATGTTTCAAGGATTCTCTTGTGTTTCAGTGGGCATCCTAACCTGTATTTGCTCTTCTCCTCTACCAGTGTAACTAAAGCAGGAATCTGTCATTAAGAAGAGGTTCAAGCACACAATGATGTAATATTTTTTGACAAGCATCATGGGAACTTTTATCTCCACTTGGAAATGCCAACAAACAAAACAGGTCAGTTAACATCCCTTGTGATAGGAGAATATACAAATTGATACAAAACCCTGGCAGTGATGCATCAAGGTGGTAGTTTCTGCATCAAGTTGGTAGTTTCTATTCAGATCTTCTTTCTGCAGTCTTGCGGTTTTCTTTCTTATTCATCACATATTGATGAATCATTCCACCTGTGAATCACCGTGGTGACATATTATACCTGGGTCAGGGTTTCATTAGACAACCCAGACAAGGCAGCTTGGAAGCGAGTTTGCTCTAAGTCCAAGACATCCTGTGAGCCCTTCATCCACACTATCACTTGGAGTGGTCCAGCATGCATGTTGTAGTAATGTTGCGGATATTGCTGCGTGCCAAGATGGCTACGAGTGTCTCCCTCAGTTGAATATCGTGGATGCAGTATTCCAGCTGCAGGGTGTAGTGTTTTGTACCTATGACCTATGTCTATGTTTAGGGCTTGTGCCAACACCTTTACTCGGTGTGCTGTGTCAATCTAATAGAACTACCAGCTCATTCATTTGTGTTGGGAAACTTCCGTCACTAACCTGATCCCAAATGGCAGTACAGTTGGACAACGACATTCGCGGTCCGAGCATTTGTAGGTGCGGTTGATAAATTGCGACCTGCTTGTACATTTGTGGCCCTGTTTCCCATGTATTTGTGATTTTTCGCTGTCACAAAAAAATTTTCCCCTATGAATCAGGAACTGCCGGGAATCTTTAACCTATCCCAATTTACCCCCATTGAAACAATTCCCTGACTCTTGTAGTGTTGACATTCATGGCCTCTTTCATTAATTAGAAACTGCTGGGAACCTATCCCCATTTTCCCCATTGAAACAATGCCCCGACTGTTGTGGATTTTCCTCGACATTTGCGGATTTTCCTCGACATTCGCAGGAATTTCCGCAAATCAGGAACCGCCGGGAACATATCCCCCTTTTAACAACTTAAACAATGCCCTCAACATTCGCGGATTAGACATTCGTGGCATTTTACATGAACATATCCCCTGCGAATGTTGAGGTCCAACTGCATCCGCTTCCAGCCGTATCAGCCAAAAGGTGTGCGGAATGTAGTTTGATATGTCGACTGTTCATCGATACTCAGGTGCCAAAATCCGTTGCTGACACAGAGGGTAGCGAAAGCATGAGCTTAGGCATGTAGCTCCATCTTCAATCATCAGCAGATGATAATGCTCTGGTTTTATGACTTTGTCCAGGTTTTTAACATCCAAGAAGATGCGTAGTGTGCCGTCCTTCTTCACTACGACTACCATTGAAGTAATCCACTGGTTTGGCTTTGTTACAAAAGTGAGATGTCATCTCTGATCAGACTCCAATTTTTCCTTCAGTTATCCGATAAAACTACTGGTAGCTGACGCAGGACATGCTGGAATGAATCGACTGTCTTGCCATGAGTACCTCACATGGTACTTTACATCAACTCATCCTACAACATTACTGAAGACTAGGATATTTCTGTTTGAAGCACTCTTTAATCAGTGGTTTGTAGTTGTCATTTGTGTACACTGATGCGACAGTGCAGGGCATTCTATTGATTTCATCGTTATATGTGTACCTTTTTTTTCTCTTTTTTTTGTATACTGAATCGAGGCTCGTGAAAGAGCTAACATTTACTTCACAAACAAATCAACCAGACAAACAAAATATATAAAAAGAGGGAGCGGAAAACAAGATGGGGAGAGAAGGGGAAGCACACAAACACAACATTTGAGAGCAGGGAGATGTGTGGAAGGGAGAGGGCTTGGGGGGAGGAGGCATGGGAAGGGGGGGGGGGGGGGGGAAGGGAGAAGTATAAAACACAAGGACACCAAGGACTTCCAGGACAGAAGTTGGTATTTCAAAAAAGTGGAATTGTGGTGAAATTAGCGGGGGTTCATGCCCAAACTAATGAAGTTCATGCCCAAACAGGTTTTCTAACTGATCAGAGGACATATTGCCATGCTGTCAACGAGTATAAAGTCTATATTGTGCTTTAGATCACCATGATGGACCAGGATTCATACTTGTCCTTCAACATGGAGCCTCAAACCCACCATAAGTGACAATCTCTTCAGTTTTTAAAAATTCTAGATCAGACTCCCGAAGCAGCCTCACACACCCTCGTATCTGCGATCCCAAATACAAGTCAGTCCTAAAGTTTATCTTCTGGTGTTAAAGTGAAAAAATATCACAACTTTCAGTGACTTTTTGCAGTGCTGGTCAAATGTTTCACCAACTTCCTGTATTGTTTCACCAACTTCCTGTATTGTTTCACCAACTTCCTGTATTGTTTCACCAACTTCCTGTATTGTTTCACCAACTTCCTGTATTGTTTCACCAACTTCCTGTATTGTTTCACCAACAAATGTTTCACCAATTTCCTATTGAACTTGTATCTTCCAAAGGGAATGTTCTTGCATGATAGGCAGTCCTGTGATAACTTCATTCAGCACCGGTGCCATCTTGTCTTTGTCTCCCTCTTCCAGAAGTCTGACCACTTTGAGCAGACGTTCGCGCTTCTTTCCCAATTACAGTGAGAAGTGTCCCTGCCTGCACCGGTTCCGCCTCCTTGTTGAGCCCGGTCACAGCGGCATATTCTCTGCTTGCTCGAACCTCTTCCACTTTTCAGTCACATTAGCATCGTGGATGTCAAGAGATGGAGATGGTGGAAGAGGATATCCAGATGACATCTTGTTGATGTGCAGGCCGACAATATCTCCAGCAAGAGAGAAAGTTCTCTTAAGCAATCGCCATACACCTTTGCCACCATGTTTCAAAGCTGCTTGGATAGATCAGCCAATCCTCAAGGTGTTGACCATCAGGTTTTATCAACAAGTTCAACCTTATGCAGGAGAAACAGGAGCATGTCTCCAGACAGCCAGCATGTCGCCATCTTGCCATCTTGTACAAAACATAACACGGGATGTGCATGCACAAACTAACACTCCGCATCACAACACATTTCATCTTTACTCACAAAATAATTAATTTATGAATTAATAATTGGTATTAATAATTACTCTTGTATTATACTATAAATTGGTATTAAAAAATTGGAGTATTAATAATTACAGTCCCATTTTTTTACACCATTTCAATTGTCTTACAAATGTAAGATGCCTTGTCCTCCCTTATTTAATGGTGAGACAATAATGGAAGTTTTGTTTTCTTTCCCACAATATCCGTGTTAAAATATTTACAGCTCTCTGTCTGTGAGCTGCTGACACATTGATTTACGACTGCGGATCCCTGCTCCATTTTCACGGAGCACGAGCTATGCTAAATTGTTTCAATTTGTCTGTCCAAAATGTGCTTACTGGGTTCTTTTGAGACTTAACCGTGAATAAATATTTATAAAACTCATCCCGGGTGCCTGATTTGCTGCCCAAAGACATGTGCATATAACAAAAGTTGCCTGCCTTTTAGCACAAACCCCTGACACCATTACACCAAGAGCCAGAAATCAAACGATGGCTAAAATCTCAAGGTCATATTATCCGAACATGTTGATTATCATTGTCTTTCGAGATTAAAAAAAAAAAAACATTCACATTTGTTTGTGTAATAGTTACATTTTAGTCCTCTTAGGGATTAATAAAAATAAATATTTTTACATTTCCCTCATGAAAAAGACTGAATTTGAATGGGGCCGGGTCGAGCACGTACCTCCGCCAGGCTGAACAGTTTAAGTTTTGTATCCCACTGATCGGTAAGATCTGGATCCGGACCTACACCAAAATTTAATCAATTCGGCCTTGTCACACACCCAACCATTCCATCAAGTTTTGTCCGAATCCGTCCACAACTTTTTGAGATATCCTGCACACAGACAGACAGACAGACAGACAGACAGACAGGGGTGAAAACTAACCTGCGTCCACCTTCGTTTGCGGAGGTAACAATTTTCCCCTCATGTCTTGATGGAAATTTTTTTATCTGTGCAAAAATATATGTGGATTCAAGATGATATGACAATCTTATGTAAAACATGAAGGATAATCTGTAATGATTCAGGATTGCATCTTGAAAATCACACACACACACACACACACACACACACACACACACACACACACACACACACACACACACACACACACACACACACTTAAATATAGCATGGGCTACATTATGGGGTCCACCCAACATGTGTGATAATGGGTCAACAATGTTATTATCAAGTTTCAAGTTTCATGGTAGGATTAGCTATTACACATCAGGCAAAACATTTCAACAGGATGCTTTCATTGTCATTATGCTGTATAAATACAAATAAATATTTAAATCAGCACCCGCAGTGTCTCATCATGGGAAACCTCAGCATGCAGTTCAAGATCACGGTATGTAGTTACACCTGTTCAAAGGATGAGGAAAGTATAAATTGATGGCGAATCTTTCAATGAGCAAGTCAACCTATAGTGATCATGCACGCACGCACCAGGATAAAAAGGCAATTTCCTGATGTGCGTTTATGGAAAATCCATAATGCTGACAGAAAAATTAACATCCAATTTTCCAAGGAAAACAAGACGTGCTTTTCGTTACACAACTCAATATGTATCGGCCTCAGGAAGCACCTGCTGGGAAGTTAAGGAAGGAATACGTTGATTCATATCTTCTTGATGTGCAGTCTTTTGAAAAGCCAATAAATTTAACACCAACTTGTTTCTAAAGGATTGGGAGTACTGACAAAAATCTGATGGCTTTTAAGAGGTCCAACACAGTCATTGTCAGTATTCAGTAACGATGAGATGTGGAGGGTGATTTTGGGATGAAACATGTGGGGGGTGGGAGCGTGGAATGGTGGGGGAGATAAAGCATAGAAAGAAAAGTGCGTGAAAGACCAGAAAGGAGATTGAAGAAGACAGAGAGACCACCGTCCTGTCGGCAATGGCGAAGTGATAGGCCCTTAGACTCAGATTAATTGCGGTAGACTCCAATTCTCTTTAAGGCTTTGGTTTCATGGCAACGAGCTGAGCAAAGTCTGAGGCAGAGGTGCCAGTCCATATGGGAGAACAGTACTCCAGCAAGCTGTGGATTAAAGTCTTATAGGTAGATAGGAGTTCGATCAGGTATGCCAAGGAAGGACTTTGCATGATGGAGGATGCCCAGTGTCTTTGGAGACCAACTTTTAAATGTGGTTTGCCCAAGAAAAATCATGGCTGAGAATGAGATACAAGAGCTTGAATGACTGAACTTCTTCAAGATGGTTGTTGACAAAGTAGATGGGAGAGTTTGCCATATGGCTGTTTTGGAGAGAGAGAGAGATAGTGAGAGTGTGAGACTTGTCTGGATTGAAAGACATATTCCAAGTGTTTGACCAGTTTTATAATTTTATCAACATCTGAAAAAATGGAAAAGGCTGAAGGATGAAGGATGAAGAATGTCATGGCAGAGGGTAGAGTCGTCATCAAAGAGAAAGTACAGGTCAAGGACACTGATCAAATATCAGGTGCACAACTTCAGTGCAGATACACTATTATGATGCAAGAATATCTTGAAAGGCCAAGTGATGTTTGAGATTCCATATTGGCAACATTGAGCGATGACACAAAATTTGTTATTTTTTCAGACCGCCATTTGACCTTGAAATCAAGTGTAAATGTAGTTTGCTCGAGGCTATCTAGAGAGGGCAATTTTGTTTTGATCAGAAAAACCGAAATAGAGTTATGTTTAAAAAAAATGATAAAATGTCTATAATTGGGTCATGACCTTAAAATTAGGTCAATGTCCAAATAAATTATGTCAACTCCACATACTTTCGATTCGCGTTATTGATGTAAAATTTCATTCCAGAAGTCCTCGGACATTGTCAGAAAAAAACCCGAAAATGGTGGTTTAGTACTGCCGGAGGTGTAAGACCTTGACCGTTAACCTAGAAGGGCATGATGTAAATTAATCATAAATGTGTCTTACTAGAGACTACCTCGAGAGTGTAATTGCATTCTGATCGGACAGATCTAAGTCAAGTTTTGGTGAAAATGTTTTTTAAAAGTATATAATTAGGTCATGACCTTAAAATTAGGTCGATTACGATTATTTTTTTTACATAAACTCCACATACTTTCTGTTCACATTAATGATGCAGAATTGCATCCTGAAAGACCCAGCTGACTCCAATATACAGATAGAAATCGAGAGTGCAGGAAGAAAAGAAGAAAAACCCCTAAATACAGGGTGTTTCAAAAAGATTGATACAACTTTGACTTCCTGCCATTTCTTTGATTTTTGACCTATACCGTTTTCCTTTTCAGGGTTTGGTGGTGTTATCGTGCTATTTGTTCCCGAGATTTCTAGATCAGTAGCTCAACTATGCCATTGACAGTAGAGCAGAAGACAAAAGTGGTGGTATGAGACTAAATCATATGTAGACACCCGCCGGAGTTTCTGCCGGGAATATTACCTTAGAACACGTGATGGACCCACAAATAGTGCCATTCAACGTATTGTGAAACATGTTGAGCACAAGGGTACAGTGCACAACCAGAGTAGGGCAACAGTGGCAGGTCAGCATCAGTAACCAAGAACCAAGCCAACATCGACGCCATGCGGGATTCTGCAGTGGACAGTCAGGGGCGGATCCAGGGGGGGGGGTGCAGGGGGTGCGCACCCCCCCCCCTTCGATCCAGGATGAGGTGCAGGCGGTGCGAATCTGCTGAACTGTTGGACCAGGGAAGAACACAAGGAACTGCAGAAACTTCCAAGAACGCACGAAATGCCGTTTCTGACGATCATTTTTTAAAGAAATTCCTGGGGGAGGACCCCCAGACCCCCCTTCCCCCCCTCCCAGCGCTATAGTTTCATCACCCGCGCCCCCATCTTGAAATTCCTGTATCCGCCCCTGACAGTCCCAAGAAGTCCCACCGCCGGCGCTCCCAAGAACTGGGCATCAAACTAACATCAGTCTGGTGTATCCTCACGAAGGAACTGAAGCTTTTCCCAAACATCATCTCTATTAGGAGTCAAGATGACATGAGAAGGAGACTTGATAGGTGCAATTAGCTCAGTGACAGGATGGAGCGGTACCCAAACTGGATCAACCTGATGTGGTTCAGTGATGAAGCCCATTTCCACTTGAACGGTGCCATCAACAACCACAACAACATTTTCTGGGGGGAAGAACCACCTGAGACCTACAGGAAAGATAGACAGAACTTTGGAGTCAGGATCAATGCCTGTCTGAACCGCGGAGGGGTAAGATACCCCAGTAAGATTATACTCATTTTGCCGACCTTGGAAGGATGGCAGGCTGAGGAAACCCATCTTGTGGGAATTAAATGGCATGAACGCGGGTAAACGGTGGGAGCAACCAGCACTCTCTTAAGGTAAAACACCTACGTCTACGCTTGTTCTTTGTTCCGAGGTGCTGTCGATGTCAAATTGAAGCAATTCACAGAAGTGAGGGTAAACGAAGATTGAACTCAGGACCACCCAGCCACCTTAACCGTTAAGCCAACACCTGCAGGTGTAAACAGAATTTAACCTGTGTCTAAATATCGCCAGTGTACGAAAAAATATTTGGTTATTTCCATGGATATATAGAATTGTTTAGCAAGTATGAGCATTTTGTATCGGGAGGGATTTTTGTAAATGCTCTCTCTCTCTCTCTCTCTCTCTCTGGGGATCTAATATACAAATAAAGTTTGTTTGTGTGTTTGTTTGTTTATGCATACAAACCTTGCAGGAACCAGTGCAACCAAACTTTGCATGGCGTTCTCCATCATTCAGAGGAAGGTCAAGGGCTATGTTTGGATAAATAAATAAAAAATAGAAAAAAATATAATCAAATAATTGGCCTTCAGGCCTCGGTCTGGTCTTGTGCTTATACACTGACTTGCCTTTTTCCCCTAGAGCAATCAAGTATTATACATTTTGTGAATATCATATGTTGAGGTTGTATATTGTGATTTGTTGTCACAACACAAATTTAATTACCATGTTTATATATGTGCCTGCTATTAAAAAGATTGCTTTACAGAGGTTTATTATAACACCTCCTTGGTCAGGCCCCGAGTGAGTATGTTGCTTACACACTGAATGAATCATCGCTTTAAGGCAACTTTCCCCGTTTTTAAACCAAAGTTCCCCTCCCCCCCCCCCCCCCCAAAGGGGGAACCAAAGTCTTAAGGCCATGACAATCATGGTTCCCTGTTTGAGGCAATGTTTTTATGGCCAGACGCCTTTCCTGACGCCAACGCTTAGTCGCCTCTTACGATGTGTCGGGATACAGTGTACCTATTCTAAATCGGGATACACACTGGGATCATTCATCCCAGCAAGCTGGTACTCAAATTTGCAAACCTCGGAAGGGTGACAGGGTGAGTCAACCCCCCTGGTGTTAATTCAGCGATCGACCGGGATTCGAACTCAGGATCCTAGGAACCCAAGCCTGCGCCCTAACTGCTAAGCCAACACACTGCCGCCGAGTAATATGTATTGTGAAGGTCATATGTTGAGGTCATATGAATGCAAGCTAATAATGGAAACTGTGTATTTCCTTCATCGCATTGTATGTCCGGATTCATTACAACACCACCGTGTTCATGCACCCACACCTATAATCCTCTACGTCTGTTGCGCAGAAATTACATGAGCTCTACTACTGATGTTAATTACTCAGTTTTTATTTATTTTATTTTGCATTCCCAGGTCATGAAAACGAGCTTTGCGTGTAGCGATCTAGATATAATTGGCACGGTAGCCTCTGGGCTACCAAGATAATTTTGATTCTGACTTAATACTTCAATACATATTGCAATGAATTTCCCCGGGCAATGCCAGGTACTTCAGCCAGATAGGACATAATAATTGGAAAAGCACAGTAGAAAATAGCAGAAGTAAAACGAGTCAAGAGTTGCAGTTTTTATGTACTGTGCTGCGTGTTCCACATATTTTACTTTGAAATAAACTCAAGTTTAGAATTCACCTGCCTACTGGTGCGGATCGACCAGGCAAAGGACCTTCAGGTTTTGTGTCAATAAAAAAACCTTTTGCTTGTATTATAACAACTCTGCAAAACATTTTTTAAATTATTACGCCCATGGCAGATAAGCCATTGAAACGTATCGAGTAATTTTGGGAATTCACATTCTGTGAAGGTTCAGAGTGGTTCAAAAAATTCTTACTCATGTAAAGTGGATCAAGATAGCTCATGAAAGGCACTCTGTCTGTGGAATTCTCACAAGTGGATATTGAGTGGATGAGATGTTTTTTGAATTGCTCATTCTCTTGGGTTATTGCTTGTTTTGCTATGATGAGTTGTCAAAGAAAATGAATAGCTGACCGCATTGGGATGCAATTGTTTACTGTCTTGTATGAAGAACTGGAAGATGGGATTTTGCAATTGTGTGTGTGTGTATGTCCCCCCCACCCCCCTGGTCTGTCCATTGCATAACTTTTTGTTCACCATTTGAGCTTTGTTTCAATCTTTCAACAAACCTTTATCATGAGAAAATGGAGAAAATATGAAATAATAATTAAAAATTGAGACAAAATGTGAAACGGCAAAGTTAGTTATTTTTGAATATGCTCGATATAGTCTGGTAATGGAGAAGCGATTTCGGCAGAAAACAAAAATAATCTTTTCAAAAATTCGCAAAAATGCAAAAAAAACAAAAATTTGGCTTCATTTTGGCTGAAACCAAATTTGGCTCTGTCGTCTAATGGTGTCAACTTTATGAGCGTCTTCGTGTAATGTCTTCTTGATTTGTAAGGGTCATCGCAAGGGAACGAGTTGACAGCTTTCCGTTTGGGGAGCGTATGTCTGCGTCAAAGTTGCCACACCCACTACCTGAACTAAGCCATGCAATTTGCATCAGATATTCTTTGTTGCTTGATAGCAACAGCTGCAGCTACTGCCACTAACCTTTTGAAGCGAGCCACTTCATCATAACTGCTTGCAGCACGATAGACGTACATTTGAGATATTATCATCTTGGAGTCCTTAAGTAATATACCTAATGCTATTTGAAGATCTGTTGGCTGATTTCCTACAACACTTGCCTCAATGTTTCCAATCAACAGAGCTGGCAAGGATTTATCCAACTTTTGAAGACACCGTGGATAGCTTCAGAGCCTGATC
Source organism: Myxine glutinosa (assembly GCF_964187855.1). Classification (NCBI taxonomy): domain Eukaryota; kingdom Metazoa; phylum Chordata; class Myxini; order Myxiniformes; family Myxinidae; genus Myxine; species Myxine glutinosa. Next base: position 29,312,004 of record NC_136266.1, on the reverse strand, counting down.
TGATGAATATTGTGCAGATTTGTCCTGTGAATCATATGTAAGAATTTTATAGCTAAGAAACCGACTAATGCAGTCCCTGTGGTACCTAGCTAGCTTCTACTGCATGAGGATCACTCGCAGCACCTTCTATCCAATTTCTGATGTCCTTTTCCCAGCTATCACCACGAGCTTCACACATCTCTAATAATAAGAGAGACGGTCTATACGGGGGTCAAAAATACTTTTATTGTTATTCTTCTTAGGTGACAGTTTTTTTGTATTCCATTTGACCTATCTCAACATGAAATGACAAAATTTTCGGCCTGGGGTCCAAGAAAAAAGTGTACAGGGCAAAAATTGTAGTGTCAAAAATAGACAATGTGAAATAAAAATAGACAATATAACTTATGTCTTAATAAAAATATGATTACTCAACATCGAAAACATCAAAAATATGTCTTAACTCAAAACATACAGCAAAAATATGTCTTAACTCAACATCTGAAGGTTTGACAATCTATCTATAATTCCAGTAATCTCTGTGTGTATGTGTGTGTGTATGTATGCGACAACGATTTCTCGACAACTACCGGTCCGATATACTTGAAACTTGCCAGGTATATTGCTGGGGACCCGAGGATGTGCCTTTTCAAGGTTTGAAATTAATCGGACAAGTACTTACCGAGCTATGGCGATTTAGCCGTTCGCCGTTCGCTTTGGCGTTGCGAATGGACCAAACCATTGCATGTAAATAGAGGGGGGGGTTCTGTGGTCGTTGCGAATGGACCAAACCATTCATGTAAATAGAGGGGGGGGTTCTGTGGTCGTTACTGCCACGTGGTTTCAAAGTTTTTTTTTGTTGTTGTTGTTTGCACGCATGTTTTTTTGCACCCACGTACGGGCACGCCCTAGGATGTTTACACACACACACCCCTACACAAATTTTTTTTTTTTTTTTTTTTTGGCAAGGAACGGGCACCCACGTACGGGCACGTCCTAGCTTATATATAGTACGGGCATGCCCTAGTACTTCTAATTGCATAACTAGATTGCCTGACCCCATAAACATAGGGTTAGACACCACAACCAAGTAAAAAGACCCAGAAATGACAAAGTTATGGCTAAAAATGTGATTTTTCAGGGAAAACGGCGGCCATTTTGGATTTTTGCCCTGCACACTGTTTTCTTGGACCCCAGGCCGAACATTTTGTCATTTCATGTTGAGATAGGTCAAATGGAATACAAAAAAACTGTCACCTAAGCAAAACAAAAAATGACCCATTTATAGCCCACCCTTACTATTTATAAGTGCTACTTAAGGTTTTCGATCACGCTCTGAATGTGCAGATCTACACGTATATGCAGGTCTCCATCTTACGGGATGCTTTTGGTCTTTATTAACGTCACACACTTCTCCGCAGCCTGAAGTCAAACGATGGGTAAGAACGACATAGCTTTTTGGCTGATTGAGAAGAATGATCGCCTACTTCAAATTTGCCAACATTAGACTTCGACGTGCATTGAGAGACAGTTTTTATGGTAATGAATTGTCAAATGTTCATTTTCAGAAAGCTGCTTTTCCAGATTGATATGCTAATCATCTCCATATGCTTTGCTTGCATTGATCATGGTGCCTATTTGTGCTAGTCCAATGTTTTCAGAGCGCTAGTTTATATGTTTCAACTGACGAAGTCACTGGAGGAATTATTCTCAATAAATTAATCTTCATACCGGAACTTGAAAATACATTCATTATTTATTCAACTCATTATTCAAGTCATTAAGTCATTAATTCGAGTCAACCTCGGCTCCTCCCCATCCTACCTGACTGACCTCCTCTCCAGACACACTCCCACCCGCAACCTCCGCTCTGCTGGTACCAACCTCCTGACCCCCCCCCCCCCCCCCCATCCGGACCAAATTCAGATCCTGGGGGCACAAGGCCTTCTCCATCGCTGCTCCCACCCTCTGGAACTCACTACCTCACACCATCAGAGACTCCTCCTCACTCACCACATTCAAAACATCACTCAAGACCCACCTGTTCAACACTGCATTCAACATTCAACCCACAGCATTTAACCCCTGACTATCTCTTCTCCTTCTCCCTCCTTTTGCTTTAATTATTTACCTGTTGATTTTTGTCTTTTTGCACTTGTTTTTTGTACTCTGTCAAAGCGTCTTTGGGCTTCTTGAAAAGCGCTATATAAAATAAATGTATTATTATTATTAATTCAAGTCATTATTCAACTACAAAACGAAACATCAAAACAACATTAGCTTAGATGATTGACAGGAATGTTAAAATTGCCTCTAGAAAAAAGGAAATCCACAAAAACACTGAGAAATTTCATCCCAGCTTTGTGGAATTTTGGCACAAAACCCAGACATTAACGACCATTCTGGCTATAAACATGGTCGCCATCTTGGCTTCTGTACATTTTGGCAATGAAATACGGTAGTATTTCCAATCAATGCAGAATGTCTGAAAACATGAATTTTTTTATGTATTTCAAACGTCTCTGTTACGTATCTGGTTTACAAGATATAAAAATTTCTTCAATAATAGCTGATTTTCGAGTTTTGTGGTGGCCATTTTGAATTTCTCAAATTGCCCAAGCATTTCACACCCACCTGAATTTCATTACATACACCCCAAAGACAAATTATCAGCAAAGAAAAAAGAACTTTAACCTAAAATATTCAGTTAACATCATGGCTGCAAGACCAATAAGAAAATGGATGTCCACACTTTCATGTCCACAACTCAGGCCACATTCTTACAATCGTTTTCAACACGATTCATTTTGCCTCTCCCTTGTGCTTCAGCACAAGCCTGGTGTTGGCTTAGCGGTTAGGGTGCCGGCTTGGGATCCTAAGATCCTGGGTTCGGTTCGAATCTCGGTCAATCGCTGAATTGACACCAGGGGGGTTGACTCAGCCTGTCATCCTTCCGAGGTCGGCAAATTGAGTACCGGTTCACTGGTAATTCCCTGTGTGTCGCAAGAGGCGAGTTCTGACTTTAGAGGACAAAGTAACAGTGGTTTCCGTTTCTTGTGAGCTTGAGGTTTATTCACTTCCTGTTCCTCACCCAATCCCTCTCCCTACTTTGAACTTGGATCCCTACATCACAGGCCAGGGGTTCAGATGGAAACACTACCACGTCAACCCAGTTGGCATACGATTCAATTGAATATAGTATTCACTCAATATAATATAGCACAATGTGCAGTAGAACCTGTAAACACAGTTCTTTACCTTTATGGTTCTACTTCCATGTTTGGATCAAGACTGCGTGCATTTCAGTGCAATAGTGGTGCAATTGAAGCTGTAAATGGGAGACTGTTTTCAGTTTGCTTATTCTCCAGTGCTGCTGGATGGTGTTACTGACAAAGACTTTTAAAAGTCAGGAATGAATTTTCTTGCAAAAACAAAAAATATGTATATCTGTGGGAAAATACTTTGGTTCAACTTTAATTCATATCTTATTATAATAGAGCAAACGTATACGGTTATGTCGCTGTGTATGTATGTTTATATGTGACGAAAACGTCTTCTTCTTCTTCAAACAAAATTACCACCCTCTTAATCGCGTTAAGACTGCTGAGATCCCTCAGACCTTTGATGACCCTTTAATTCCCCCAAGACCCTTCAGACCACCAAGACCCCTGAAGACCCCCAAAGACCCCAAAGACCAAAAATACCCTTCAAGGCCCTGAGGCTCAAAAAGACCCTAAATACCCAAATACCCAAAACACCCCGAATACCCAAAACACACCGAAGCCCCAAACCCCCCCCGAAGACCCAAAAACACCCCAAAGACCCAAAACACCCCGAAGACCCAAAAACACCCCAAAGACCCAAAACACCCCGAAGACCCAAAACACCCCGAAGACCCAAAACACCCCGAAGACCCAAAACACCCCGAAGACCCAAAACACACCGAATACCCAAGACACATCGAAGACCCAAAACACCCCGAAGACCCAAAACACCCCAAAGACCCAAAACACCCCAAAGACCCAAAACACCCTGAAGACACAAAACACCCTGAAGACCCAAAACACCCCGAAGGCCCAAAACACACTGAATACCCAAAATACCCCAAAGACACAAAACACCCCGAAGACCCAAAACACCCCGAAGACCCAAAACACACCGAAGACCCAAACACCCCGAACACCCAAAACACCCCGAAGACCCCGAAGACCCAAAATACCCCAAAGGCCAAAAAGACCCCCGAAGAACCAAAACACCCCGAAGACCCTTAAAGACCAAAAATAACCAAAAGAACCATAAGACCCAAAAGCCCCTGAAGACCCAAAAGACACTGAAGACCCTTAAGACCCAAAAGCCTCTGAAGACACCAAAGACCCAAAAGACCCTTAAGACCCAAAACACCTCAAATACCCAAAATACCCTTGAAGGCCCAGAGGATCCAAAAGACCCTGAAGACCCAAAACACCATGAAACCCAAAAGACACCAAAATGGTCAAAGATGTCTACCCCTCTGAAACGACGTGTGGTGAGGCGCACGGAGCGCGCCGAGTCACGCTAGTTACAGTAATGGAAATACTAAGTAATTTCACTGTGTTGAGACCATCATGGTTTTGGTTTCTGTTAACTAGCAACGTTACCCGCCCTATGGGCAGGGCTTCAATTGGGAGGCCCAAATGAAAAGGCAAAACATCAGAAATTGAAGGCTTTTTTATTTTAAACGATTTATATAAACATCCGTTAAATCATATCACACGCAAGTCATCAAAATCTAAACAGTATTTGTAGAATTTCAATAAAAGCCACATCACTGTTCATATCGGTAAATATTAGTCCATCGTGTTTGGAAAAACGGGAAAATTGGGGGAAAATTGGGAAAACAATATAGCCTATTTTCTCCAGGGCATCCCAGGATTACCCACCCAAAATTTCGTTGCGATCGGTTCAGCCGTTTTTTGCGGTACCTGGGAACAGACAGACAGACAGACAGACAGACATTTGGTGAATTATAGTAAGATGCTGCATGATTATTGAGGAGGTTGGCGGATGGATATTCAGGACTGGGCACCAAAACGTTCTTTCTTTGCTTTGAATAGGGTTCAAGTCATCCCAAAAAGAGATGCTTTGCTTCCTGGCAAAGAAGTGCGCTTGATAACTGCAAACGAGTCTCGCTTTGGCCTGATAAAAGATTCACCTCCATTTGATGAGCTCATTCCTTTGAGCTATAAAATCCAGTACAATGCCTTAGAAAATCTTTATCAACCATTACAGAGTTTCCCAAGCATGATTCCCCTAGACGATGTCCGATTAAGCGAGACACAGGAGAGGGAAGAGGTAGAAGTGTGGAGGGAGGTGAGTGGGCCGAGGGATTGGGAGGGAGGTTGTAGTCCTGAGAACAAACAATTCATGGAGATAATTGATTATTGTGGTTGTCAAGTACAGCAGTCAATATTATGCTGTGTTGTCTTGAGGCCTGGGGTTTCTGAGCCCCTTAGCAGTAATAAACGAGATGAATAGTTAGCAAAATATCCTGAAGTTGCAGTTTCTAAGCCCCTGCATGCTGACAACTGAGAATAATAATCAAGGTATTGTGAATTTGAAGTTACAAGCCCCTGGATAATAAGTCATTAACTATCCCAAAGTTGTGGTTTCTAAGCTGTTTACCACTTTACATCACATACAAACAAGGAGGGGCACTCATCGTTCATATTGAAGAGATAAAGATGGTGGACTTGATCACTTCAGTTGTTGTTCGATGACCATTCCATCGCAAATGCTTCTTTTCACGGTATAGTGATTGTTGGCATATCAAATTGGAGTTCGGAAATAGTGGAGGACCATTCCATCATCCAATGAGGCTGCAGTAATAATTTACCAACTGTTCACCACCAACCATCACAATATCGGTGGCCTGCCTATTTTTGGAGTGCCTTCTCCTATCACCCGAGGGAAATTGTATTGTGTGGGCACAACTGTCAGCTGGCCAGATAGCCGAGAGGTATAAACATTTGTCTTTCTCTCCTGGCTGGTGTGGATTCAATTCCGAATGGGGCTCACGCTCCTCACCAATCAGCGCACTGGCAAGAAAGCCAAACACCTGCACTCAGCATAAGTTGGACTGGCAGGATAGCCTCGACCCTAGCGGAGCTTTATAGCTTGGGGTTTTTTTTGTTTTGTTTTGTTTTTGTATACAGAGTCGAGGCTCGTGAAAGAGCTAACATTTATCAAACAAACAAATCAAACAAACAAGCAAACAAAGTATATAACAAGGGGAGCGGTCGACAACATGGGGAGAGAAGGGGAGGAAGCACACAAACACAACATTTGAGAGCAGGGACATCGGGAGATGTGTGGGAGGGAGAGGGCCTGGGGGGAGGCAGGATAGGTATAAAACGCAAGGACACCAAGGACTTCCAGGAAAGAAGACAAAAGTCACCTAAAAAAAGTGGATTTGGGGTCAAATTAGCGGGGGTAGAAAAGATCAAGGTTTTGGATTGGGGAAGATAAGAGATGGTGGTGAACAGCCGTTTCAAAGATCTGGAGGGAGGAGTGGGATTGAAGAGAGTGAGGGAGTTTGTTCTAGAGGCGGGAGAAAAGAGGAATGAAGGAGTGAAGGTGAGCAGAGAGTCTTGATTTTGGCAGTTTAACCATAAGAGGGATGCAGGCAGATCTTGTGCGACCTGCAGGAATATTTGGGGGACAGAGCCCAGAGAGAGCTGGGGGAGCAAGGCCGGAGAGGAGTCGGTAGAAGACGGAAAGACCACCAACCTGCCTGTGGTGAGTAAGTGAAAGGCCCTCGGAGATAGCGTCATCGCAGGAGATTCCAATGATTCTGAACGCTTTGGTTTCAACAGCGTGAAGGCGAGCTAGGTGTGAGGCATGAGCACCAGCCCAGAGGGGAGAGCAGTATTCCATTGAGCTGCGGATGAAAGCCTTGTATGTGGTGAGGAGCTCAGGTGTGCCAAGGAAGGACTTCGCACGACGGAGGATGCCCAGTCGGCGACTAGCTTTGGAGGCCAGCTTGGAAATGTGGTTTTCCCAGGAAAGATCATAGCATAGAGTGAGACCCAAAAACTTGAGTGACAGAACTTCTTGGAGAGGATTATTCAGAAAGTAGATGGGAGGGTTGTCCAGTCGGTCTTTTCGGAGAGACATCGTAAGAGTGTGAGATTTGTCAGGATTGAAAGACATATTCCACTTGTTTGCCCAGTCTGTGATTTTGTCCAGGTCTGCAGAGAGTGAGGAGGCTGCAGACTGCCGATCTGAGGGATGAGGAATGGAGCGGCAGAGAGTGGAGTCATCAGCAAAGAGATAGAGAGGATTTTCAAGAGAGTCAGAGAGATCAGTGATGAAGACCAGAAAAAGCACAGGGCCCAGAACACTGCCTTGGGGAACTCCAGCCTGAACAGAGGAGGAGATGAGAGAAACCCATTCAGGGCCACATGTTGACTACGACGAGAGAGGAAGTCCGCCAGCCATGCGTGGAGATTTCCATGGATACCAAAGGAGGAGGGTTTGGTGAGCAGAGCGGGGTGCCAGACCGTATCGAAGGCACGTGATACGTCGAGGGAGACAGCTCTAATTTCCTGTTTGGCATTGAGGACCTCCATCCATTGTTGAGGCAGCAGAAGGAGCATGTCCAGAGTAGAGTGACCTGGTCTGAAACCAAATTGATGATCAGAGATCAAGCCATTGGAGAAGAGGAAAGATTTCATATCCGAAGCAATGATGGATTCCATGACTTTGCTGATAATTGGGAGAAGGCTGATTGGTCTGTAGTTGCTAGGATCTGTTTTTGCACCTTTTTTGTGCAAAGTGGTGATGTTGGCTGATTTCCAAGCAGATGGCAGTTGACCTTGAGCAAAAGAGAGGGTGAAGAGAACAGAGAGAGGGAGTGAAAGAGCAGAAGAACAGGATTTTAGGACACGTGGGCTGATGCCGTCAGGTCCAGTTGCAGAATAAGAGTCGAGGGTTGACAGAAACTTTTCCACCTTGTCAGGAGGAAAGGACACGGAGTCCAGAAGCAGCTGGGTATGACTGGGTATGGTGGGTACAGAGAGGGATGTGTTTGGGACACAAGATTTAGAGGCAAACACAGAGTTGAGGCATTCAGCTTTTTCACGTGTGGAGTCAGCTGTGTAGCCGTTTGAGGTAAGGGAGGGGATGGAGTGGGAACAAACACCAGAAACAGATTTGACCAGATGCCACCAGGATTTGGAAGAGGGAGACAGATAAGAGAGTTCGGTCTTGAGAATGGAGAGTTATTGTTTCCTGGCTCTCCTGAGGGTGGACACACACTTGTTTCGGGCTTTGTGAAAGGAAATGAGATTTCCTTCCGTTGGATTTGCTTTCCAGGAGATGAAGGCAAGTTGTTTCTGGGCAACAGCCTCACCACAAGATTCCGTGTACCATGGATGGGAGGAAGGGTATGACAACTGAAGACAAGATGGGATAAATCTGTGCATGAGAGAGAGCAATTTACTTTGGAAGAATTCCCAGGATGAGTTTATGTCAGAGGTGGTAGAGATGGGAGACCAGTCCAGATGATTGATGGCTGCTTGAAGACTGTGTCAGTTGGCCTGAGTGAAATGCCAGACTCGTCGACGCTGAGCAGGCTCCCTGAGAATGGTCAGAGAGATGTCCACTTTAACAAGCACATGATCAGATGAGCCGATTGGAGCAGAAGAAGAGCAGCAGACATTTTCAGGGAAGTTAGTCATAACCAAGTCCAGAAGAGAAGATGCTCCGTTGACTGAGATCCGGGTCGGGAAATTGACAGATTGTGTCTGTGTGAGTCGGAGAAGTCCTTTGCTGAGAAGCCATGGCTGGTGAAAGAGGTACCCACAGTCCCACACCCAGCCAACTGGCATGGTGACAATTGAAATCACCACATATGAGGAAGAGAGAGTTAGGATGAGTAGACAGAAGTTGGTCCATATTATCAGACAGCGAGATGTAGATGGAGTCATCACTGTTTGGTGGACGGTACAGAACACATATGAACAAAAGGTGGGAGTGGAGAGGAAGCCATAGCCAGAGGTACTCCTGGGGGTGGGGTGGAGAGAGGGCAGTGCAAGGAGAGTGAGGAAGAGAGTTTTTGATAAAGATAGCAACCCCACCTCCAGAACGAGGCTCAGGTCTATCATACCGGAGGAGGGAGTAACCCGGGAGAGATACTAAGGAATCAGAGACATCATGAAGGAGGAAAGTTTATTTTAAGCAGATCACGTCTGGTTTGACAGAAGCAACCTGTATGGAGAGATCAGTTGAGTTTGAACGAAGGCCCCGGATGTTTGAGGTCCATACCGTTAATGAAGAGGAAGGGGGAGCATCAGATACAGAACAGGGGGGAGGAGGGGTAGGGTAAGATGTGGAAGAGGTGGAAGAGGTAGGGAGAGCTGTTGAAGGTGTGTCAGAGATTTCAGAATAGCTCGGAGAAAGGGAAGGATGGGGCGGACAAAAGGTTTGATGGTGATTGGGTGAGGCACAATGAGGTGTTATTTGAGGAGGGGGAAGAGCGAGGCAGAAGGTTGGGGGAGATGGAGGTGAGAGTTGGAAGGGGGAAGAAGCGGGGAGGATGCTTTGAGGGGGGGGAGCAAGAGGGGGGAAATTGAGAAGAAATGAGGGTGGGGAGATTTGAAGGGGAGGGGTGAGGGGGGAGTTTAGGAGGGAAGCGACAAGGGGAGGGATTTGAAAGGGATGGAATATGGGGGAGATTTGGAGGGGAGGGGTGAGGGGGGAGTCTAGGAGGGGAGGGGCGAGGGGGAGTCTTGGAGGGGAGGGGTGTGGGGGGAGTTTAGGAGAGAAGGGGCAAGGGGGGAGATTTGAAAGGGTTGGGTGATGGGGAGGATTAGGAGGGGAGTGGCAAGGGGGAAGATTTGGAGGGGAGGGGTGATGGGGAAGATTTGGATGGGAGGGGTTATGGGGACGATTTGGAGTGGAGGGGTGAGATTGGATTTTAGAAAGTGTACGATTAATGGGAAACGAACATTTATTGCAAGATGAGTTTCTTGTGACCTTCGAGTCAAAAATACGTTTAAGGACGCTGGAGGGAAGATGGAGTGCAGGAGAGTTTCGGGAATGTTGAAAAGAGGCACTGAAAGAGATGGATTTTTTTTTTGGGATGAATAGATTTGGTGAGCAAGTCAAAAGCAGCCTTTTAAAGAAGAAGAAGAAAAAGATGTTATAATATACGACAGAATACAGAACTTGAGGGGAAAGTGTAAACATTTTAAGGTTAATAACAGTGAACGTTAACAGTGAACAGTAGTAGCAGTAATAACAGTAATAACTGTTATTACAGTAACAGTAATAACAGTGAACATCGTTCGAAGAACGAACGAACAAATAAGAACGAATAAACGAATGAGAACAAAGAATAAGAACGGAGAAGGAAATGTTTTTTTTGTTTTTTTTTGAGTTGATTTTAAACAAGGAAGTAGGCTGTGGGGTGAAAAGACTGGGAAAAGCCGAGAACGAAAGTTATTGGAGCACAAACGACGGACCGCTGAGAGGAAAACAAAGCCTCAAGGTTGGACACTGTACAAGGCCTCAAAAGACATGACACGAATTAACACGATTTTCTATACAGGTATGAAAGATTTGCACCGAAAATCTTCCTCGGGACACACGATACGTACAACACCATAAAATAAATACAGTTATAACGAAAATACGAATGGGAACAATTACTTAACTTCGATTTCAATGGAGAGCGTAGACAGCTGCGAATAAACGAAACCTCGCCGGCAAGACCGGAAGCGGAAGTCAATCAAACCGGAAGGTTTGATTCTCAATCAAGCCTATAAACTGTCATCCTGGTGTTTTCCGTACATGGCGAGGCATCAACGTGTGTGTTGTCCCTCGTATGGACGTTAAACTTGGTGTTTCGTCTGCAGGAATTAGTTGGTGGACGTTCAAGATCGCACTGTGTCTTTTGCAAAGAGGAGACGAGTTATCTCCGGCACCCTGAACAAAATACAAATTCCTGCAATTTCAGTAGAGCATCCTGCATGGGAGTATTGGCCAGGACTTCAACCCTTGCAATGAGAGTGAAATGGCAGCACTGATGCTCTGCACAGAGTATGGTTCATTGATAATAACTGGCAACGGTACCCGCCCTATGGGTGGGGCTTCAATTGGGAGGCCCATATGAAAAGGCAAAATATCAGAAATTGAAGGATTTTTTTATTTTAAGCGATTCATATAAACATCCGTTAAATCATATCACACACAAATCATCAAAATCTAAACAGTATTTGTAGAATTTCAATAAAAGCCACATCACTGTTCATATCGGTAAATAGTATTCCATCGTGTTTGGAAAAACTGGAAAATTGGAAAAATTGGAAATTGGAAAAATTGGAAATTGGAAAAAGTGGAAAAACAATATAGCCTATTTTACTCCACGGCGTTCCAGGATTACCCACACAAAATTTCGTTGCGATCGGTTCAGCCGTTTTTGCGGTACCTGGGAACAGACGGACGGACAGACAGACGGACAGACATTTGGTGAATTATAGTAAGATGATGATGATGCAAAACTGCACTGTTCTTTCTGCAATTCTGGGACAACCTTTTACTTCCATTTCAACCATAAATGTTGCTGGAACTGTGAATTAAAAATTTCAATTTGTTCTTTTTTCTGTCGTTTTCCTCCTTTGTTGTCCTTCAGTATTTAATACTCCTTAGTTATGTTTGGTTTCTCACTCATCCAGCCCGCCATCTTATTTGCACATTTTGAGTGTTACAAAGAACCTTAAACAATCCGATCCTTTTCCAAACCCAGACGAGAGAACTTAGAAACAGAAATATTATACGAGGTGCAGCTTTTAATATCCGAGTTTGCAACTTCAACTTTTAATAGTATTGTGTGGTTTTAATCTGCAGTAATCTGCAGTAAAACTGAGAACTCTGCCACATAATGCTATCAATTAGAGTTATCATGCTAATTCAACTGAGCATGAGTTTCGCACAAGTTTGTTGGTTTAAAATCTTACTCCACTTAACGGTGACACCATTCTCAAATACAAACCAAACAAGAAAGAGCAACCAGAGTTTGCAATTTAATTCTCCCATACGATTTTTGTGTAGATCATGCTCAATAAATTTCAAACTGATCGGACCAAGCGTTCTACTTGACGTCATAATGAAGGCACTGATGACATCATCATGAATGTATGTTGTTCCCCATGGGGAGTACTTGACAATGAATCAAGTGTCAATTTTTTTTTCCATTGAGCGGTTTCGGAGATCTAGAGGTGAAAAGTTTTTTTGGTTTTTCCAATATGGCACCTGTACGTGACCTATGACGTACAGGTAGGTGTGGTATGACGTCATAATTATCATTAAAAATTCAGATGGTAGGTGTGGTGGCCCTGCAGATGCAGTGGCCCTGCAGATTAGGGCAGAAAATTGGCAAGGTGCCGGCACGCAGTTGTCTATTTTTGTGAAAAGACACCGTGGGAAATTTAACACCCCCAGATAATGCCAGCAGATGGGACATCTAGTTCAACATCCATCCAAGGGACGCACTAAACAAACTTGCTGCACGAAACCCGAAAAGCACCAATCCGAGACAGGTCACAGTCAGGTCGAGAATCAAACTCAGACCGAACAGCTCACCATCCAGATGTACCGCACCTGCATTAATCACCGTCTGATATCTTTCCAATTAATTTGTGTTCTGGCAGTCACAATATTTGAGAGACATTTACAGCACATTTCATAACCCCATCAAAAAGCTTTCTCATCTTCTGTTGGAGCCACAAAACAGATATAGCATCGAAGAAAATGGGAGATACATAAATATCCATTTCGTAGAAAAATGAAGTGATAAAGTTGCAGACGAGATAAACATTTAAATGCTCTTTATCAAAATGTACACTCAACTTGTTTATCCTCAACCGATAGAGTAATATTCCTTTGAGGGGAAAAGAATAGCTTGCCAAAATCCCTCCCCACAATCACTATAGCTATGTATTGAATAATCACAGACTTCTCCCTGCTCTCAAATGTTGTGGTTGTGTGCTTCCCCTTCTCTCCCCATCTTGTCTTCCGCTCCCTCTTTTTGTATATTTTGTTTGTCTGGTTGATTTGTTTGTGAAATAAATGTTAGCTCTTTCACGAGCCTCGATTCAGTATACAAAAAAAAAAAAAAAAAAATTTTTTATATTATGTACGTTGGTCTGTGCATTAGTCTTGCAGGATATCAAAGGTATTGAAACCAAGCATAAATAATAAATAATAATAACAAACAATTAAATAAATAACAATAATAATAATTTCGGTTTTATTATCAAACAGCAAACAAAACGATGAAGACTTTACAAAAAATAACTGATAAAAATATGTAAATATAAATCAACATCAAAAATAAAAACTGAGAACTGTGCCATTCAAAGGTTCAACAGAACTATTCTGTTGAACCTTTGAAATTCCTTTGAAATTCCACTTTTTTGAAATTCCAACTTCTTTCCTGGAAGTCCTTGCAGTGTCCATATGTTTTATACCTCTCCTACCTCCCCCCCAAGCCCTCTCCCTCCCACAGATCTCTCGATGTCCCTGCTCTCAAATGTTGCGTTTGTGTCCTTCCCCCTCTCTCCCCATCTTGTCTACCACTCCCCTTATTTTTTGTGTTTTATGTGTCGGTTTGACTTTTTGTGTGATTAATGTTAGCTCTTTCACGAGCCTCGATCTTGTATCCAAAAAAAACAAAAAAAAAACTAGATTAATAGTAAATTGAAAAATCATGAGAATTTACAAAAATAAAACCAAAGTTAGCACATTAACATCTAGAACGGCACTGGTAGGCAGCAAACCTCCGCCAGACAGAACAGTTTACGTTTTGTATTCCACTGAAAGACCGAATCTGGATCGAGACATGAACCAAAATCTAATTGGCTGGTACTTGTCAACTAACAAACTCATCCATTTAGTTTTGGCATGAGTCCTCCATTTTTTTTTTTGGTATCGTTCTACATTTCAGTTTTAGCCCTATCACTCAATGGTGAAGAATCACTTTAAAAATTCTCTGATCCGGATTCAAATCTTCACCAAAATTGAATAATCTCGTCCTTATCACACACCCAACCTCTCCACCAAATTTCGTCCAAATCCGTCCACACCGTTTTGATGAGATATCCCGTTCACAAGCAGACAAACAGACAGAAAGGGGTGAAAACATAACCTCCATCCACCTTAGGCGGTGGAGGTAACTCGAGAGTTCAAAGCAAAATTAACCCACCAAGTGGTTACGAAGAAGGCCACACCACACATTGACCTTTGGGCTGTCACGTTTGTGTTCAATGACCACGTGTGGTTTTTTGGAGCCCGAGATCCTCACATTGTGCTGGTTGACCTTCCCGGATACATGAAAGCAAACTTCCTCTATGAACATGACCTTTTTCAGGTAATCTTCGTCATCCTCTATGCAACGCCTTGTGTTTGGGTCCGTCATTTGGTTCGAGTTCCTGCAGAATCTGCACCTTATAGACATAAAAGCTTCAGTCTTTCATGCAAAATCCTTTGCGCAGTAGTGGTTGGTAGTCCCAGTTCTCTGGATGTGTGTGGGATTGATTTTCTGGGACTTTGTTGAAATGATTCACACACTCGTTCAACATCAACTGCACTTGTGCTTGGTCGACCAGAACTTTTCTGTTTCTGACAACTTCCAGTCTCATAAAACCTAAAGTCTCACGATACAGTCGTGGCCAAAAATATTGGCACCTTGAACGTTTTTAAAATAACTCACAATTTTCTCCAAAAAGATGTTGAAATTGACAAAAGTATTTGGTCTCCACAATTCTTTATTTCACTGTTAATATTACAGAACCTTTGTTTTTGATTCAGAACTGAATATATCCTTTTAAATCAGAAAATAAAAAGAAATGGCATTGACAAAATGATTGACACCCTCAACTTAATATTTGGTAGCACAGCCTTTGGACAAAATAACTGCAGTCAAGCATTTCCTACAGCCATGAATGAGCTTCCTCCACTTCTCCACTGGAAGTTTGGCCCACTCTTCTTATGCAAACTCCTCCAGTTCTCCCAGATTTGAAGGGTGCCTTCTCCCAACTGCTGTTTTCAGATCTCCCCACAGGTGTTCAATGGGATTTAGATCTGGACTCATTGCTGCCCACTTCAGAACAGTCCAGCGTTTTGTCTTGAACCATTCCTGGGTGCTTTTTGAAGTGTGTTTGGGGTCATTGTCCTGCAGCAAGACCCATGACCTTCGACGGAGTGCCAGCTTTCTGACACTGGGTTGAAGATGCGCTCCAAAATGCCTTGGTAATCTCCTGATTTAATGATGCCATGCACACGTTCAAGGCACCCAGTGCCAGAGGCAGCACAGCAACCCCAAAACATCACTGAACCTCCTCCATGTTTGACTGTAGGTAAGGTGTTCTTTTTTTTTGAAGGCTTCATTTTGTTTCCTATAAACATAGAGATGATGTGCTTTACCAAAAAGCTCTAATTTGGTCTCATCTGTCCACAGGACATTCTCCCAGAAGGATTTTGGCTTGTTCAGGTGTGTTTTGGAAAACTCCAGTCGGGCTTTCTTATGTCTCTCTCTCAGCAGTGGGGTCCTCCTGGGTCTCCTACCATAGAACCCCCTTTCATTGAGTTGGTGATGGATGGTGCAATTTGAAACTGTCATACCTTGTGTCTGAAGGCTCGCTTGAATCTGATTGGCAATTTATTGAGGTGCTTTCTCTACCATTCGAACAATCATTTGCTGCAATATTCGATCATGTTTTCTCTTGCGGCCACATCCAGGTAGGTTGGCTACAGTGCCATGGGCCTTAAACCTCCTGATAACATTGCGTATGGTGGACACAGGAACATCCATGTCTGGAGATGGACATGTAGCCTTGGGATTGTCCATACTTGGCTATAATCTTGTCTGACCTTAGACAATTCTCTAGTTTTCTTTCTTTTCTCCATGCTCATTGCAATACACACAGTGACACAAAACAGCAGAATGACTCATTTTATCTATTCAAATTGGTTTTTTTTATATTGCAGGCACCTACAACTCACTACAGGTGAGTTCAATTCAAAAGTAAAGGAGAATCACCTGCTTGAAATCTAATTGTTTCTAAGAACTTCGAAAATGAGCCAATAATATTGTCTGTGCCATTTTAGGATTTCTGTGCGGAATAAGCTAAGATTTAGAGATTGTTTCAGCTTTTTTTGTTTTGTTCCAGTACAAACCAAAGAAATTCATTTGTGGATACCAAAATATTTTTTCATTTCAACAATTTTCTGGAAGAAATGGTGCATTATTTGGAAAAGGTGCAAGGGCGCCAATGTTTTTGACCACAACTGTACTAGTCCGTGATGGCGGATTCATTCCAAATCTTGTATGGAAATTACACTGAACTTGCTTGATCGATCTCGTCTCGATGAACCATTCGACGCACTGAACATTCTCCTGTGGAGTCGCCATTTTATTTTGCATTAAACCACCAGACCTGAAAATAAAGAAAACTTTGAGTTTGTGTGTCATGTAAAACAAAGGGCATTGTTGCATCATTTGTGGTACTAAACATCTTAACAACCAAAGTTGTCCAGGTATTTTTGGAACACCGTGTGTGTGTGTGTGTGTGTGTGTGTGTGTGTGTGTGTGTGTGTGTGTGTGTGTGTGTATGTGTATATATATATATATATATATATATATATATATATATATATATACATATATATATATATATATATATATACAGTGCATATCAAAAAAAAGGTAATCCGAATTCAAGGGGTTGATATGCAAAGGTTATTTATTTTGACAATTTACATGTGGTTTACTAATTAAGAGGAGATCCTCAGCTTTCCATTGATACCTTCCATGCATCATTGCTGTCACACATGACCGAGTACATGTTCATTGAAAATGACAAGTTCAAATCGCATTTTTACAAGTTTGGCTAATCGATGCAAGTCAGGATAATTGGTGCATAATGAATGTCAGATGTGAACTTTTCTCAGGAATGATTGGCCTTTATGCACCCACACCTTCAACATGTCCACCTCCCTTTTCAACACAAAGCTCACAGCGGCGGAGCATGCCCTGAACTGCTCATCTCACCATAGCCGGGTCATTGCGCAAAGATCCACTTCATGTCGAATACGGCCCTGCAATTCGTCAAGATCACGGGGAGGATTTATGAACACCTTGTTCTTTAAATGTCCCCAAAGTAAATACTCACATGGTGTGAGGTCAGGTGATCTTGGCGGCCATTCCACTGCATGGTTGAGGGCGGTGACCCCGTCTCCAAAGAGTTCCCTCAGTCGATCTCGAACAGCGATAAGACGATGTGCTGGGGCGCCGTCTTGGGCCCACCAGAGATATCTGAAGACACCACAAACCTGTCGGTCAAAGTTCTCCTCCAGCTGGAGTAAAACGTCATCATTGATCATCTGCAGATACCTGTTACCATTGACATTCCTTTGAAAGAAAAATGGTCCGATCACCTGACCACTTCCACAAAGTCCCAACCAAACAGTCCACTTTTGTCGATTCATGTTGGTGTCAAAATTAAATTCCGGCGGTTGTCCTGTCGATGCATGTTCAAGAACATTATGGGTATTGACCTTGCCATCCATGGTGAAACCAGCTTCGTCGCCGATAACGAGATACCGCAGGAAATTGACATCTGCTTCGCAACGTACTATCAACCATCTGGCAAGCACCAGCCTCCTGGCAAAATCCCATGGCGTAAGTTGATGCCGGATGTGAATCCGATAGGGATGTTGGTGGAGGTCCAGTCTTGTGATTCGGTTGAATGTTGCCGAAGGCAATCCCATCCCATTTTGTCTTGCGCTAGTATCCCTAGGATGCTCCAAAACTTGCTGTCTTACTGCTGCAATGTTCATTTCCGATCGCCCAGTGCACCTCCTATCAGAATTCCCCTTGTTGCGGTTGAGGCTAGTGCCATGCTCTTGGTATTTTCTAACATTCGCCCAGATGGTTTTGGCTGCTGGAGGCTCCCGTTCTGGGAAACGTTCCCTGAACGCATCACGAGTTCGCTGCAAACTTCCAGTTTGGTGAAAGGTTGTAACCACAAAGGTCCGCTGTTCAGTCGTAAGTTGAACTATCTTTTCAATGAATCAGACTGTCTCTAAACCCATACACTGTAGGCCCATCTTAAATATCCATCTTAAACAAAGGATGACGCAACCGACGATTACCAGGCCAGCTTAACAATTTTACATAATCAACTTGGCAGTCGACAGGTAATGCGTCCATTTCAAACTGTCTCGCACCGCCGATTAGCCAAACTTGTAAAAATGCGATTTGAACTTGTCATTTTCAATGAACATGTACTCGGTCATGTGTGACAGCAATGATGCATGAAAGGCATCAATGGAAAGCTGAGGATCTCCTCATAATTGGTAAACCACATGTAAATTGTCAAACTGAATAACCTTTGTATATTAACCCCTTGAATTCGGATTACCTTTTTTTTGATACGCACTGTATATATTTATATCGTCAAGTCCGTAGCCGATGAAGACCAGCCTTGGACAAACAGCCGAACGTTGCTTTAACTCCAAGGCATGTTTTGAAACTTGGCGGGATTATCTTTGGCGTACGCGGGAAAGGCCTGAAGCCTTATCTGATCGGATGGCCGCCGCGGGCTTTCATTACTCAACCCACAAACACAAATATGGGACAAGCAAATCCACAATACGAGAATGAAATGCAAAAATAAAGGATTTAATGAAAATAATTGTGAAGCATTTAAAATGAATGTGAGGTAAAAACTATTTCCAAATTTGAGACGTCTCCATCAGACTCGTATACAAACAAGGGGAAAACAAAATTAAAAATAAGTGATGTTTCTGCCGGCCGGCACTTAACTCTGGTCTTAATGAGGGGGCTCGGCATTCGTCGCCTCCAAACCACCGCGCTGGAAGCGCACAATGGCGTGGAGTCGCACTGCTCGACGTCCCAACGTGAGGTACTTCTCATCATGCCGACTGCCCCAAATTGCTCTTGCTCAGTCTTTTTTCTGAGAGCTAACATGAGTCACACGATCACCTGCCACGAAGTCCAGGAGAGAGAGAGAGAGAGAGAGAGAGAGAGAGAGAGAGAGAGAGAGAGAGAGAGAGAGAGAGAGAGAGAGAGAGAGAGAGAGAGAGAGGGAGAGGGAGCGGGAGAGGGAGAGGGAGAGGGAGAGGGAGAGCCCCCTCCTTTTGTCCCTCGCTGACATCACTCCCCGACCAATCCTGACATCCCATTACATCATCCCATGGCTCCTAAACCAGTCACAAAGCTCGGGGTGTGGTTTCTCCATTACGTGTCCTCAAGGCGGAGTCTAGCCATCCTTCGGGAATGTTCGGATGACGTCGGCGGTCGTGGGACGGGGTTTAGTTGCCCGATCGTAATGTCCGGTTATACTGTCAGCATGATGGTGTGATGGTCGTTGTTGTAATTACCCTCGCCAGAGGAGAGGGTATTGCATTTGTGTCCGTCTGTCTGTCTGTTTGTCCGCACAGAATAAATATGATTTTTCTCTGCAACCTTTTGTCCGATTGACAGGTAATTTTCACCATAGGTGCAGCTCCTCCTGTAGATTTTTAAAACGATAATTATGACGTCATAGGTCACGTGGTATGTGCGCCATCTTGGAAAAACCGAAGAACTTTGCACCTCTATATCTCTAAAAGCGCTGCATAGAAAAGATTGAGACGGCTCATTGTAAAGAACTCTCCATGGGGAATAACACATCTCAATGATGATGTAATTGGTGCGTCCTTCATGATGTCATAGTTTGACAAGTACAAAGCTTTATCCAATCAAGATGAAATTTCTTGAGCGTCATGTTGGGATAAATTTGTGGAGAAAAAAAAATGCTGATGACGTCATCAGTCACGTGGATCGGCTGCCATATTTGTTTCAACACAAAAGCCTTAAAACCACTAAAAACACGTCCTGGCAACGGGGTTTGCAATCGCTGATTGCTCTTTCTTGCTGTTGTTGTTGCTGTTGTTTTAATGTCGGCCCTTTTTGATGAAATAAAACATAAGGGACAAATCACAGGGGCAGTTACACACTGGGGATTATCCTTAAGCCCTACGTAATTAGTTTGTGCTGACATTGCACCCCTCGTATGGAGAGACATATACGATCTTATTATATACAGATTCCCTAATTAGCTACATCGAGATGGGCTTCTTCTTCGCGTCACATGGTCCATGCTAATTGACACAATCCTGACTTCATTAAGGTATTTCTCCCACAAACGCAACAATATATATTATAAAACAGGAGTGTCTGTCCATCACCAAATTACTCCCTCAGTGCAAACCTCCAGTGGAACGTTTTGGGGTCCCAGCAGATGTTGTAAGGTAGGTAGGAGATTTCATAAATTCCTCAATAAAATTATGATTTTGAAATTGACTCGATACGAACCTGCCCAGAATCTGGAAGTGAACAGACAACGACAATGAGCTGGTTTGATAATATCTCAATACAATTGTGATTTAACACAGTATTTTGTTATAGTATCAATTTATGATTGTAGTTATGCTGTTTGGAATTGAGTGAATACAATTATTATTTTGAATTTCCAACCATACGGAACTCCTCCATGGTGGTGATCTAACGTCAGCACGGATTTAAATATTTGTTTATGTCACAAGTGTTCGTGAAAGTTTATTTTTCATATTAATGCTGTTTTATTTGTGATTGGAGTTATGCTGTTTGGAATGAAATTAGAGATAGTGAGTTGAAATAAATGAGGAATTGACGTGAGGGTTTCTACTTTCTAACCGTGATATTTGCGGATTCGCCTGATGCAGATTCACCATTGACTGGGTATAGAACCATTCAAATATGGTACGGTTTTCATGCAAGTCCTTCACAAACCAGCTGTCCATGCTTGATGTTCGACTACAGGTGGCACTGAAATGTGGAATTTATTGTTTCCATGGTTTAGTATTCACCATTTCCGCATTGCTTGTTTGCTTTCGGCTCCTCACCTAATATATAACAGGTTAATATGTACACTACATGATCAAAAGTATGCAGAAACCCCTTCTAATTAGTGGATTCGGCTATTTTAGCCACACCCATTGCTGACAGGTATACAGTCACGTGAAAAAGTAAGTACACCCCATGTAAAGTTTTGACTTTTTCAACATATTTCAACATACAGCTATTTGATCTTCATTTCAACAATATTGATAGATAAAGGTGATATTGTGGCGGACACAAAAGCCCACTGGCGTGGTGACATCATTCCACGCACCAAGTGGGCGGTGGCCACGCCCGAGGGGTAGGCGTGGCCTCATGATATACCCCGGGCGACCAGCCCGGAGGAGTACAGTGTTACAGTGTAGTCTTACAATAAAGACGTTTATATGTTACCGCTTGTCCGCTTCCTCCTTGCTCACAAGCAGCGCGCGTAACGCCGCGCTTTACTGGTGACCCTCGACGTTGGATCTGCCGGAGCGATCCTTCCACACGCGACGCCATCGCCATGGCCGCCTTCGTCAAACTTCCGGAATTTTGGGAGGCTCAGGCCGAAGTCTGGTTCGTCCAGGCCGAAGCCCAATTTCAGCTTCGGCACCTCACCGGCGATGACACGCGCTACTGCCACGTCGTCGCCTCCCTCGGGCCCGGCACGGCCGCTCGAGTTGTGTCCGTCCTTCGCCACCCACCGGACGGCCACAAGTACGAGGCACTCAAGCGGCTACTCCTAGCCACGTTCAGCCTCACGGACGACGCACGGGCCGACCGCCTCCTGGATCTCCCCGAGCTCGGTGAGACGCGCCCGTCGGTCCGAATGGACCATATGCTGTCACTGTTGGGCGACGAAGCCCCCGGTTCGCTATTCCGGGCGCTTTTCCGTCGCCAACTTCCAGCGCAGGTTCGCCTCGCGTTGGCCGGGACCGGGCTAACGGAACCCCGAGCATTGGCGGCCGGGGCGGACAAGTACTTCGCCGCTTCGGACACGCGGGCGAGCGTTGGCGTGGCCGTCACGGCCTTCGACGCTGCTGTTCCACAGCATCATCTTCTACAGCACGCTGAGTTTCAGCAGCATGCTGATACGCACCTCGTGAACGCCGCCACGCCCCGCCCACCGCCGCGGCGAAAACCGCCACCGCGGGGAAACCCGTCGACTCCACCGGCCTGGCGGAGCCAGCCGCGCTCCTCCAGCTCCACCACCTGGTGCTGGTTCCACGCCAAGTTCGGCCACGAAGCTCGGCGGTGTCATCCGCCGTGCTCCTTCAACGGGTCGGGAAACGCCCGGGCCGGCGCTCAATTGTGGCGATGAGCGCCGGCCGTTCGAGCAGCCTGCTGTTCATAACGGACACCTTCTCCGGGCGCCGTTACCTGTGCGACACGGGAGCACAGGTGAGTGTCATTCCCGCCGGCACGTCAGACAAGCACGCCGCGGGTGGGGGCCCCGCGCTGCTTGCCGCGAACGGGACGCCCATCCGTACGTACGGAAAACGCTGCCTCTCTCTGCGGTTTGGAGGGCAGGTTTTCCGATGGACGTTCGTCACCGCCGACGTGCCCATGGCACTGCTTGGCGCGGACTTCCTGTGCGCTAATGGGCTCCTGGTCGACGTCAAGCGCAGACGGCTTGTCCAGGCCGAGACGTTCAGCTCGCTCGCATGTGCGTTGCCCAGCTCAACGAGCGGCTTGCCAAGCGGCTTGCCGAACGATTCGGTTCCGGCCACGTTGGTCTGTACGCTTCCGGCAGCGGACGCATTCACCCGCCTCCTCGCCGGCTTCCCGGCCCTCACGCGGCCCACCTTCTCGGCGGGGGCCGTCAAGCACGGGGTGGCCCATCACATCCCCACCGTCGGGCCACCGGTCTACGCCCGGGCACGCCGCCTCGAGCCGACGAAGCTGGCGGTGGCAAAAGCGGAGTTCGCTACCCTGGAGCGACTCGGCATCGTTCGGCGCTCAGAGAGCGCTTGGGCGTCGCCGCTGCACATCGTGCCGAAGCCCGGCGGGGGATGGCGACCGTGCGGGGACTATCGCCGTCTCAATGACGCCACGACTCCCGACCGCTACCCCGTCCCCCACATTCAGGACTTTTCCGCCCGTTTGGCGGGCAGGTCCTTCTTCTCGAAGGTGGACCTCATACGCGGCTACCATCAGGTCCCCGTCAGGCCGGAGGACGTCCCGAAGACGGCGGTCATCACGCCATTCGGACTCTTCGAGTTCCTGCGCATGCCCTTCGGTCTGAAGAATGCGGCTCAGGCGTTCCAGCGACTGATGGACAGCGTCCTGCGCGACTTGGATTTTGTCTACGTCTACCTGGACGATATCCTCGTCGCCAGCGCGTCCCGCGAAGAGCACCTACGCCACCTCCGCACGCTCTTCGAACGCCTGGGCCAGCATGGCCTGATTGTGAACCCCGCAAAGTGCCGGTTCGGCGCCGCCACAATCGATTTTCTGGGGCACCGTGTCACCAGGCATGGAGCCGTCCCCCTGCCGGCCAAGGTGGAGGCGGTGAAGGGGTTTCCTCGCCCCCGCACGATCAGAGGGCTGCAGGAGTTCCTGGGCATGGTGAACTTTTATCATCGGTTCCTGCCCCGTATCGCCCAGCTCCTGCGCCCCCTGCACGAAGCTCTCCGAGGTAAGCCGGGCAAAGGCGACGTTACCTGGACCGAGCAGATGGACACGGCGTTCACGGGCGCGAAGCTCGCCTTGGCTAACGCCACCATGCTCGCGCACCCGGCGCCCGATGCACCGATCGCCCTCACCACCGATGCCTCGGACTACGCGGTGGGCGCGGTGCACGAGCAATGGGTGCGTGGAGCTTGGCAACCGCTGGCGTTCTTTAGCCGGCAGCTTCGCCCGCCCGAACGCCGTTACAGTACCTTCGACCGCGAGTTGCTCGGACTTCACTTGGCGGTCAGGCACTTCCGCCATCTGCTCGAGGGCCGGGCGTTCACTGCCTTCGTCGACCACAAGCCGCTGATCTTCGCGATGGGCAAGGTCACCGAGCCGTGGTCGGCCCGGCAGCAGCGTCACCTCTCGGCCGTGTCCGAGTACACGACGGACATCCAGCACGTCGCGGGGAAGGACAACCCGGTGGCGGATTGCCTTTCCCGGGCCGTCGCCCACGCAGTCCACCTCGGCATCGACTATGCCCGGATGGCAGCGGACCAGGCCGCTGACCCCGACGTCCAGGCCTTGCGGACCGCCGTCACGGGCCTCCGCGTCACCGAGGTGCCGTTCGACGGCGCGGGCGCGGCCCTCTTGTGCGACGTCTCCCTCGGGCGTCCTCGCCCCATTGTGCCCGCGGGCTGGCAGCGCCAGGTGTTTGACGCCATCCACGGCCTGTCCCACCCGGGCGCGAGGGCCTCCCAAAGGCTGATCGCTGACAAGTTCGTCTGGCATGGCCTCCGGAAGGCCGTCCGCGGCTGGGCCAGGACATGCCTCGCGTGCCAGCGCGCCAAGGTGCACCGGCACACCCAGGCCCCGTTGGCCCCGTTCACGGTGCCGGAACGCCGGTTTGACCACGTCCACGTGGACCTGGTGGGACCTCTGCCCCCCTCGCGGGGTTTCACCCACGTCCTCACCATGGTGGACCGCACCACCCGGTGGCCGGAGGCCGTGCCCTTGGCGTCGACAACGGCGGCCGATGTCGCGCAGGCTTTCATCGCCACCTGGGTCGCCCGGTTCGGCGCCCCCTCAGACATCTCATCCGACCGCGGCCCCCAGTTCACCTCGGAGCTTTGGGGGGCGGTTGCGCAGGGGCTCGGGGTCCGGCTGCACCGAACCACGGCCTACCACCCCCAGGCTAACGGCCTGTGTGAGCGATTTCACCGCTCATTGAAGGCCGCGCTCCGGGCCACCCTCCGCGACGGCGGCTGGGTCGACAGGCTCCCCTGGGTCCTGCTGGGCCTCCGGACGGCGCCCAAGGAGGACCTGCGCGCATCCGCGGCGGAGTTGGTCTTCGGGCAACCGCTGCGGGTGCCGGGCGAGTTCCTCCCCGACTCCACGGCACCATGGTCCGCGGCACAGCAGCGCTCCGCTCTGCAAGAGACCGCCCAGAGGTTCGCCCCGGTGCCAACGGCATGCCACGGGCACCCACCGACGCACGTCGCCCCGGAGCTTCGCACGGCGGAGTACGTCTTCGTCCGCCACGATGCCCATCGGACACCACTGCGGCCCCCGTACGACGGGCCTTTCCGCGTGCTGGAGACCGGGGCGAAGCACTTCACCCTGGACATCGGCGGTACTCCTGACCGCGTTTCGGTAGACCGCCTCAAGCCGGCCCACCTCGATGTGGACCATCCACCGCCAGTGGCCCGACCCCCACGTCGGGGCCGCCCTCCTGCGGGCGGACCCCCGGCACCGCCCAGCCCCGCCGCCACGCCGCCCCCCGGTCCTGCACCCATCCCAGGGGCAGCCAGGGGCATCCCACCTGGCATCCCTGCACCCTGGACGCCGCCGATCGCCAGGGGGCGCTTCGGCCGGGTCATTCGTCTGCCCCGCAAACTGGCCCTCCAGGTGCGCGGGAATTCTGGGGGGGCGCGTGTGGCGGACACAAAAGCCCACTGGCGTGGTGACATCATTCCACGCACCAAGTGGGCGGTGGCCACGCCCGAGGGGTAGGCGTGGCCTCATGATATACCCCGGGCGACCAGCCCGGAGGAGTACAGTGTTACAGTGTAGTCTTACAATAAAGACGTTTATATGTTACCGCTTGTCCGCTTCCTCCTTGCTCACAAGCAGCGCGCGTAACGCCGCGCTTTAATATAATGTAACAAATATCATGAAACATTTACATTTTGTCGTCCATTGTACAATTTAAATAAACATAAATGCAAATTTCACATGTGGAAAAAGTAAGTACACCCCTACATTTATCACTACTTCAAATACCTAAAATTAGAATCAGGTGTACCAGCTCAGGTGCAAATGATTAGAACATCGTTGGAGGGGATCTTGGAGGAACCTGTCTTATTTAAACCTCAGACTTTTAGTTTGGTTTGCTCTTTGTTGTTGAAGTGTGCGGCGTCACCATGCCTAGATCAAAAGAGCTCTCTGAGGCCTTCAGAAAGAAGGTTATAGATGCGTACGAGTCTAGGAAGGGATTTAAAAAGATCTCCAAACAATTTGAAATCAATCATTCGACTGTCCGGAAGATCATCTACAAGTGGAGAAGATTCCAAACAACTGCCAACTTGTTCAAGCCAGGCCACCCCAGTAGGTTCAGCCCGAAAGCAGACCGCAAGATGCTGAAAGAAGTCTCTAAGAACTCCAGAATGTCATCATGGGACCTACAGGTAGCTCTTGCCACTGTTGATGTCAAAGTGCACAAGTCTACCATTAGAAAGAGGCTGCACAAAATGATCGACATGGGAGGTGTGCAAGGAGGAAACCTTTGCTGTCCAGAAAGAACATGAGGGCAAGACTGAAGTTTGCCAATGAACACCGAGGCAAAGACCAGCACTTCTGGAACAATGTGCTCTGGACAGATGAGTCAAAGGTAGAGCTATTTGGCCACAGTACCAGAAGACATGTTTGGCGAAAACCAAAGACAGCATTTGACCGCAAGAACCTGATACCAACTGTAAAGCATGGTGGTGGAAATATTATGGTTTGGGCAGCTTTGCTGCATCAGGGCCTGGGCAGCTCACCATCATAGAATCTACTATGAATTCTTCATTGTACCAGAGGGTGCTTGAGGATAATGTGAGGCCATCTGTCGGAGTGTTGAAGCTCAACCGAAGGTGGACCTTGAAACATGACAATGACCCTAAACATACAAGTAAATCCACCAAGGAATGGCTGAAAAGAATGAAATGGAGGGTTCTGGAATGGCCAAGTCAAAGCCCGGATCTAAATCCCATCGAGATGTTGTGGGGGGATTTGAAACGAGCTGTGCATGAAAGAAAACCCCTCAAACATCATCGAAAGTGTATGTATGTATATATATATATATATATATATATATATATATATATATATATATATATATATATATATATATATATATATATACATATATATATATATATATATATATATATACAGTGCATATCAAAAAAAAGTTAATCCGAATTCAAGGGGTTGATATGCAAAGGTTATTTATTTTGACAATTTACATGTGGTTTACTAATTAAGAGGAGATCCTCAGCTTTCCATTGATACCTTCCATGCATCATTGCTGTCACACATGACCGAGTACATGTTCATTGAAAATGACAAGTTCAAATCGCATTTTTACAAGTTTGGCTAATCGATGCAAGTCAGGATAATTGGTGCATAATGAATGTCAGATGTGAACTTTTCTCAGGAATGATTGGCCTTTATGCACCCACACCTTCAACATGTCCACCTCCCCTTTCAACAAAAAGCTCACAGCGGCGGAGCATGCCCTGAACTGCTCATCTCACCATAGCCGGGTCATTGCGCAAAGATCCACTTCATGTCGAATACGGCCCTGCAATTCGTCAAGATCACGGGGAGGATTTATGAACACCTTGTTCTTTAAATGTCCCCAAAGTAAATACTCACATGGTGTGAGGTCAGGTGATCTTGGCGGCCATTCCACTGCATGGTTGAGGGCGGTGACACCGTCTCCAAAGAGTTCCCTCAGTCGATCTCGAACAGCGATAAGACGATGTGCTGGGGCGCCGTCTTGGGCCCACCAGAGATATCTGAAGACACCACAAACCTGTCGGTCAAAGTTCTCCTCCAGCTGGAGTAAAACGTCATCATTGATCATCTGCAGATACCTGTTACCATTGACATTCCTTTGAAAGAAAAATGGTCCGATCACCTGACCACTTCCACAAAGTCCCAACCAAACAGTCCACTTTTGTCGATTCATGTTGGTGTCAAAATTAAATTCCGGTGGTTGTCCTGTCGATGCATGTTCAAGAACATTATGGGTATTGACCTTGCCATCCATGGTGAAACCAGCTTCGTCGCCGATAACGAGATACCACAGGAAATTGACATCTGCTTCGCAACGTGCTATCAACCATCTGGCAAGCACCAGCCTCCTGGCAAAATCCCCTGGCGTAAGTTGATGCCGGATGTGAATCCGATAGGGATGTTGGTGGAGGTCCAGTCTTGTGATTCGGTTGAATGTTGCCGAAGGCAATCCCATCCCATTTTGTCTTGCGCTAGTATCCCTAGGATGCTCCAAAACTTGCTGTCTTACTGCTGCAATGTTCATTTCCGATCGCCCAGTGCACCTCCTATCAGAATTCCCCTTGTTGCGGTTGAGGCTAGTGCCATGCTCTTGGTATTTTCTAACATTCGCCCAGATGGTTTTGGCTGCTGGAGGCTCCCGTTCTGGGAAACGTTCCCTGAACGCATCACGAGTTCGCTGCAAACTTCCAGTTTGGTGAAAGGTTGTAACCACAAAGGTCCGCTGTTCAGTCGTAAGTTGAACTATCTTTTCAATGAATCAGACTGTCTCTAAACCCATACACTGTAGGCCCATCTTAAATATCCATCTTAAACAAAGGATGACGCAACCGACGATTACCAGGCCAGCTTAACAATTTTACATAATCAACTTGGCAGTCGACAGGTAATGCGTCCATTTCAAACTGTCTTGCACCGCCGATTAGCCAAACTTGTAAAAATGCGATTTGAACTTGTCATTTTCAATGAACATGTACTCGGTCATGTGTGACAGCAATGATGCATGAAAGGCATCAATGGAAAGCTGAGGATCTCCTCATAATTGGTAAACCACATGTAAATTGTCAAACTGAATAACCTTTGTATATTAACCCCTTGAATTCGGATTACCTTTTTTTTGATACGCACTGTATATATTTATATCGTCAAGTCCGTAGCCGATGAAGACCAGCCTTGGACAAACAGCCGAACGTTGCTTTAACTCCAAGGCATGTTTTGAAACTTGGCGGGATTATCTTTGGCGTGCGCGGGAAAGGCCTGAAGCCTTATCTGATCGGATGGCCGCCGCGGGCTTTCATTACTCAACCCACAAACACAAATATGGGACAAGCAAATCCACAATACGAGAATGAAATGCAAAAATAAAGGATTTAATGAAAATAATTGTGAAGCATTTAAAATGAATGTGAGGTAAAAACTATTTCCAAATTTGAGACGTCTCCATCAGACTCGTATACAAACAAGGGGAAAACAAAATTAAAAATAAGTGATGTTTCTGCCGGCCGGCACTTAACTCTGGTCTTAATGAGGGGGCTTGGCATTCGTCGCCTCCAAACCACCGCGCTGGAAGCGCACAATGGCGTGGAGTCGCACTGCTCGACGTCCCAACGTGAGGTACTTCTCATCATGCCGACTGCCCCAAATTGCTCTTGCTCAGTCTTTTTTCTGAGAGCTAACATGAGTCACACGATCACCTGCCACGAAGTCCAGGAGAGAGAGAGAGAGAGAGAGAGAGAGAGAGAGAGAGAGAGAGAGAGAGAGAGAGAGAGAGAGACTTGACTTTTGTATCTTTTTATTATAAAAATAGAAAAAGAAAACCCCCAAATAGGGGTCACATTGTCATTTCAAGCAGAGAAACAAACAAAAAATATTAATACAGTAAAATACAGTAAAAATTATGCACAAAACATTTCACAAAACAATAAACGTTTCTCCAGGATTTTACAAATGACTTCTTTCACGCACCATTTGGTCTCAAACTGTGGCAGCCTTCCTGTTATGGAGAAAAAGGCAAAGTCTAACTTTACACGGCTCGTCACAAGATTTTTAAACAAGAATAAGGCATTTTCCTCATTAGCTCCGGGATCATCAACTTTTCTTTTTCTTGATTTATACACTGCCATTTTTGCCTGTGCAAGCAGGAAATTACCTAACACATCATTCATATTCTTGTGTGAGATGTCTAAGCCATAAATGAAAACACAAGTGTTGAAAACCAAGCCAATCCTGCCAAAACAATTCTTAAGAAAGATAAATAAAGGAGCCAACCGTTGACATTCAACATAAATATGAAAGAGGTTTTCAGGTCTTTTACAAAAGGGACATTCATCTGCTAGGAGACTTGAGAAGCGGTGCAGCAAGTGGTTAGAGGGGAGGATCCAGTGTGCAAGTCTCCATTGGAGGTCACCATGTCGTGGCGGCACAGGAGGATGATAGAATCCTTTCCAATTAGGAAAATATGGGGGGGAACAAGGTAAGAGGTCTCTCCATCGAACCCTCCGCTGTGTCATTTGCCCTTGCAAAAGGAAACTTACGCAACCCAAATAGAGGTCTTTTTGTTTCGGAAACCCATTGAATCCTATGCTAAAGGGGGTACACGGAGGAGAGTTGGCAAGAGAAAACTTGCAAATAAGTTCAGGAAAGGTAGCAGGAGAGGCACCTTGTTCATTGTCTGCTTGGACTTGCTCCCAGTTAGGTGCAAGCTGTACATAGGTATGAAGCACACAGCGTAGCATACGTGCCACAACTCTGGAGGATCGCACGCCAACCAGGCTTGCCAATGCATCAGCTCCAATCCAACTGCCACTTGGGCTTAAAAGATCGGCGACCGATTTTATGTTCTTCGCGACAAAGCGTTGAACGAGGCACCTATCAGCAGGTATATCATGGAAAATTGAATTGTAAAACAAAGGTTCCATCAAGAACATTTGCTTTGTGTACGAATGCGTAGCTCTTGTTGTTGTTAGAGTTCGCCATGCGTTTAGTACACTTTGATAAAACCTGGAGAGGGGAGACATATCAAGATGCGAGAGATCCATCAAGAATATAGCGTGGTCATAGCCTAGTCTCCCCGCCTGCTGCAAAAGCCGACGAGCGACGCCGACCCAAGGTGGAGAGGGGTGCATGTACAGCATGCGTAGAGCAACCGAAAGTCGAAAGGCCATTAACCGGCTCTTTATGTCAACCAGGCCTTGGCCTCCATCGGTCAGTGGCAAGCTGAGGACCTCGGGTCGCAACCAGTGCTTTCCATCCCAGAAGAAAGACACAAAGCACTTCTGGAGCTGTTGAAGCAACACTACCGGAGGGTGCAGCACAAAGAACCTGTGCCATAGGGTAGAGGCCACCAAACTGTTGATCACCAAGACCCTTCCACGATAAGACAATTGTGTTATCAGATTTCTCCATTTTTGCAGTTTCCCTTCAACAAGATCCAACAGACCAGCCCAATTCTTTGCTACTGTGGCGTCATTACCCAAGAACACTCCAAGGTATTTCACGCCATCAGTGGCCCATGCAAGAGGAGCAGGAAGTTTGGGTGCCGAGTGACATGACGGACCAAGCCAAATGGCGCTCGTTTTCTCCCAATTCACTTTGGCTGAAGAAGCCTTTTCAAACACGGATAGACAATAACGGACAACGTTAATGTCATTGAGGTTCCGCACAAAAACACACACATCATCAGCATATGCCAGCACCTTAATGGGCCGTTCAAGATGAGAAAACCCAACCCCGGTTAGTCTAGCACGCAAATAACCCAGTAAGGGTTCGATGGAGAGAGCATAGAGCAAGCCAGAGAGGGGGCAACCTTGTCGAATTCCCCTGTTGACAGGCAAGGGTGTAACAAGTCCATTGTTTATCTTAAGCACACTAGAGATATTGTTATACAGTATCTTAATGTAAGAAATGAAGGTCGGACCAAGTCCAAACCGTTCAAGCACTTTGAAGAGGTACCGATGATCGACGCGGTCAAAGGCCTTCTCCTGATCAAGGAGAAGGAGTCCCAAATCTGTGGGGTTGTCTTTGCACAGTTCAATCATGTCTCTTACAAGGGAGATGTTGTCATAGATGGAGCGCTTGGGTACACAATAACATTGGTCTTCTTTCAACAATGAGGAGAGATGAGGAGTAAGTCGCAATGCCAGGGCTTTTGAGAATACTTTATAGTCTGTGCATAGCAAAGAGATTGGGCGCCAGTTTTTAATATAGAGCAAGTCTCCTTTCTTTGGAATGAGGGTGAGAATAGCCCGTCGGCAACTCTGAGGGAGCTCTCCAAGCTGGCAGCTTGCGTTCAAGGTGTTGAGGAGTTCGGGACCCAGTAGATGCCAGAATTTATTATAAAATTCAGTTGTGAGTCCGTCCAATCCGGGCGCTTTCCCAACAGCAAGGCTGTGCAGAGCGGCGCCAAGTTCGTCCAAGGTAATGGGCCCCTCCAGGTAGGAACGTCCACCCTCACACAACACTGGCAGCCCTACGGAGATAGAGGCGACACTGACGGGATTTATTTGCTCCATCGAGTATATTTTCGAGAAATATTCCTTTGTGAAAAGTTTAATAACTGATTGGTTGAAAGTGATGGATGAGTCTGCCAAACGCAGTTGAGAGAGCTGTTTGTTCGGGAGGCGTTTCTCTAAGGAAAAAAAATACTTAGTTGGTATGTCTGTCTCGTTAAGGTGCTGCACCCTCATCCGAACTAGGGCACCACGTGCATTCCTCTCAGTTATTTCTTTCAATAAAGACTGTTTTTCGGTTAAGGCTCTTTGCACATTATTATTTTGTCCTGTGACCCTCTGAAGATGTAAAATCTCTGATTGCAATAATTTCCTTGCTTCATAATCAGCCCTTTTTGAGAAGCTCTGGTATTGTTGGCAGAAGCCTTTGATTTGGGTTTTTACTAGATCCCACCACACCAGTGGGTTAACAGAACAGCTTAGCTTCCGTTCCAAGAGATCTGTCCAGAAAGATTCAAAAGCCTGAATAAAGTTGAAGTCTTCTATTAAACTATTGTTGAACTTCCAGTGAGAACTCCCTGGACACGGTTTCGAGAGTTGAACGAATGCTCGAGCTAGGAAGTGATCGGAGAAACCGGAAGGCACGATGTCAGATTTGCAAACTCCATGTAACAGGTGAGAATTTACATAAATGCGATCAAGCCTCGCAAGTGAGATGTGGTTGTTGGAACAACGACACCATGTGTAGGATTGTTCGGAAGGGTGTTGCAAGCGCCAGACATCATGGAGATTATATTTTGCGATGATATTTGCAAAGAGTTTTGCGGTACATGGTTGAGGTTCCGGCCCGTTTCGGTCGCATGAGGCATTAACAGTACAGTTAAAATCGCCACCAATAATTAGACAGGTCTGCAGATCCAGTGTTTGGAGGAACTTTCTCAGTTCAGCAAAGAAGGAGATCCGCTCACCATTTTTGCTTGGAGCATACACATTAAGGATTGTAAACTTGACCTGATTGAGATAGAAAGTCACAGAGGCAAGATGGCCATCAATGATGTTCGCAAATTGAAGCGAGGATGGTTGGAAATGTTTCCCTAAGACAAACATGATTCCTGCCTTAGACGAGGAGCTGTTACTAAAGAAACACTCCTTATCCATAATGAGCCGCCACTGGGCCTGAACAGATCTGACAGCGTGGGTCTCCTGCAACAACGCTATGTCGAGACCGTTTGCGTTTATCAGCTGCTTGATCTGGATCTGGCGGAGTGAACTTCCACCACCATTGACATTTACTGTTCCAATCTTGAAACTCACCATGAATTAACTTAGAGTCTTTTTCGTCTTGGCGATCAATTTTCTTAAACGGTGACAATGTGTCTGAGGAAAGTTGAATAAGTCAGGCCTGCGTATAATAGCCTGAGCACACTCAAGGAAGGACGGTAAATCGGGAAAGTATTCTGTTAGGTTTATACTGCGTTTCCTGTACGTATTTTGCAAGAAAAGTCGTATTTGTTCAGGGGAAGTAGGACCTAGACTGGTAGGTTTCTCCATTGCTTCCACCTGGCTGTTTGCTTCCTCCAGGTCAGATTCGTCGGAGTCAGTTTTAATTTCCGAATCACACAAGCTTGTATAATCCTGCATGTCGCTGCTGTCATCAATATTGGCACACGGACCTGCACTAGTTGTAACATCTGTGTGCTCTCCCACCGTGGGAACATTGCTTTGAGGAATAACAGCAATAATCTGTGGATTTTGTGAAACAGAAACAGCATCAGCAGATGCAGCGATGTTGCTTCCCCCGACTGCAACAACCTCCGATGGTGTGGCGGTATCTAGCAGAATAGGAGTCTCTTGCAAGATATTGATTCCTGCGATTCCAGCTTCACCCGGTGATGAAGTGAGAGCAGTAACTGGGACAGTTTCGCTATTTTCTGCTGGCGGGAATTCAGCATCATCATGCTCAGGATTAACATTTTCCAAAGTGACAGCAAGTTCATCACCAGTGGCCTCGGCAGGTTCATCACCAATGGTCTCAGCAGGTTCATCACCAGTGGTCTCGGCAGGTTCATCACCAGTGGTCTCGGCAGGTTCATCACCAATGGTCTCAGCAGGTTCATCCTCCATGTTCTCGACAGGTTCATCACCAGTGGTCTCAGCAGGTTCATCACCAGTGGTCTCAGCAAAATCATCAGAGGACTTTCCAATAGCCGAGTCCGTAACAGGTGAGACGATTCCATTTGATTTGTTAACAGGTAAACCAGTCCCTGCATGTGGAACGTCTATGTCCTCACATGAAAGGGGGCCGAACTTGTTGGCTGTAGGTACAGGGTTTGTCCCAGGTAAGCCTTGTAGAGTGGCATCGGTCACGACTGGGGGGGGGGGTGTTACCGACAGGTTGCTTATTGTTAAATGCTGCCTTTTTCTGAGTTAAATGACCGTCGGGAAGGGTCTTTCTCTTTCTTGACGGAACAATGGTGAAACCATCCCCGACGTTCGTTGTGCTGTTTGGATCA
The DNA here is from genome assembly GCF_964187855.1 of Myxine glutinosa. Lineage (NCBI taxonomy): Eukaryota > Metazoa > Chordata > Myxini > Myxiniformes > Myxinidae > Myxine > Myxine glutinosa. Next base: position 29,277,424 of record NC_136266.1, on the reverse strand, counting down.
TCGGGATGGGAAGGCTGAGCGTTATTGCCGGACATGGAAGATGTTCCCTTCACAGCCGAAGCAAAAGATGAAGAAGAAGAATCCTTGTTGTTTACGTGGTTTGTCCCATCGTTCGACGAAGCCGTTTTTGGGCAAGAGCGTTTCAGGTGTCCGAATTTACCACATTCAAAACATTTCAAGGTATCAGTGGTTACGTATAATTGGTAATCATGATTATCAATTTTGAATTTCAAAACAATGTTCAGCGTTCTTTCGACGTTAGAAGGAGGAAGTACAAGATAAGCTTGTCTCCTGAAAGACATCACATGTTTAGCCCGGTCGTCCTGGCAACGTAAAGGTAACATCGTGACATGCGAAACCACAGTACCATAACGAGATAGTTCGGAGACCAGTCTCTCGTTCTTCAGGAATGGAGGACAGTTCGAGATGATGACCTTAACGGCTGGAGTGTCGAGAGGGGACACGAGTACGAAATGTCCGTCATCTGTCGATAATCCTGTACGTACAATCTCGTGAACCAGTTCAGCCTCGGATACGAAAATAACGACACGTTTGTTCATTCGCGAGGCCGCGCGAACTTTATCAATACCGATTATGTTGCCCACAGCAATAACGAGGTCTTCGACGCTGACCTCGTTCGGTGGGACACAAACGACGCCATGTCTACGAGTTAACGCTTCATATGCTGCGTAACGCGAAAACGAAGTCATAATTTACAGGGGACGAGGGGGGGGGTGGGACAGGGGACGAGGGGGGGGGGGTGGGACAGGGGACGAGGGGGGGGGGACAAGGGACGAGGGTGGGGGTGGGACGGGGAACGAGGGACGGGGGACGAGGGACGGGGGACGAGGGACGGGGGACGAGGGACGAGGGACGAGGGACGGGGGACGAGGGACGGGGGACGAAGGACGAGGGACGGGGGACGGGGGGCGGGGGACGGGGGGCGGGGGACGAGGGACGGGGGACGAGGGACGAGGGACGGGGGGGAGGACGGGGCGGGGGGACGAGGACGGGAGAGTGAATATCGCTCTCGAACAGTGATTAATTAATTACGAGCCGAGACAGATTTTCAAAGGCGAAAACAAACACAGCTGGTGGAGAAAAAAGCGATCAGCCGGAGGACGGGATGGGCCGCCGATTAATGCAAAAGTTATCCACAAACAGCTGCGGGCTCTCTTTCTCTCTCTCAGAAAATGGAAAAGGAAACAAAGGACACGGAGTGAATATAAATACAAACGAGATAAGAAAAAGGGAATCGAGGAGGGAAAAGGGAGGCAGAGGGGGATGGGGGAGGCCGAAGCCCCGAAGTGTTGGGTCTGATCAAAGGGGAGGGGTTGGGGCACAAATGCAGAGTAAGGATGTAAAGATAAACGAACAGGGGGGAGGAAAAGGTGAGATACGACGTGGAAAGGGACAAAGGAGTAGAACAGCAGAGCAGCTCGTACCTCACCACACATGCACAGCCACCATCTTGCCGCGCCCAAACACACCGACAGCCAGCAGAGGGCGCGCGCGAGAGAGAGAGAGAGAGAGAGAGAGAGAGAGAGAGAGAGAGAGAGAGGGAGAGGGAGAGGGAGCGGGAGAGGGAGAGGGAGAGGGAGAGGGAGAGCACCCTCCTTTTGTCCCTCGCTGACATCACTCCCCGACCAATCCTGACATCCCATTACATCATCCCATGGCTCCTAAACCAGTCACAAAGCTCGGGGTGTGGTTTCTCCATTACGTGTCCTCAAGGCGGAGTCCAGCCATCCTTCGGGAATGTTCGGATGACGTCGGCGGTCGTGGGACGGGGTTTAGTTGCCCGATCGTAATGTCCGGTTATACTGTCAGCATGATGGTGTGATGGTCGTTGTTGTAATTACCCTCGCCAGAGGAGAGGGTATTGCATTTGTGTCCGTCTGTCTGTCTGTTTGTCCGCACAGAATAAATATGATTTTTCTCTGCAACCTTTTATCCGATTGACAGGTAATTTTCACCATAGGTGCAGCTCCTCCTGTAGATTTTTAAAACGATAATTATGACGTCATAGGTCACGTGGTATGTGCGCCATCTTGGAAAAACCGAAGAACTTTGCACCTCTATATCTCCAAAAGCGCTGCATAGAAAAGATTGAGACGGCTCATTGTAAAGAACTCTCCATGGGGAATAACACATCTCAATGATGATGTAATTGGTGCGTCCTTCATGATGTCATAGTTTGACAAGTACAAAGCTTTATCCAATCAAGATGAAATTTCTTGAGCGTCATGTTGGGATAAATTTGTGGAGAAAAAAAAATGCTGATGACGTCATCAGTCACGTGGATCGGCTGCCATATTTGTTTCAACACAAAAGCCTTAAAACCACTAAAAACACGACCTGGCAACGGGGTTTGCAATCGCTGGTTGCTCTTTCTTGCTGTTGTTGTTGCTGTTGTTTTAATGGCGGCCCTTTTTGATGAAATAAAACATAAGGGACAAATCACAGGGGCAGTTACACACTGGGGATTATCCTTAAGCCCTACGTAATTAGTTTGTGCTGACATTGCACCCCTCGTATGGAGAGACATATACGATCTTATTATATACAGATTCCCTACTTAGCTACATCGAGATGGGCTTCTTCTTCGCGTCACATGGTCCATGCTAATTGACACAATCCTGACTTCATTAAGGTATTTCTCCCACAAACGCAACAATATATATTATAAAACAGGAGTGTCTGTCCATCACCAAATTACTCCCTCAGTGCAAACCTCCAGTGGAACGTTTTGGGGTCCCAGCAGATGTTGTAAGGTAGGTAGGAGATTTCATAAATTCCTCAATAAAATTATGATTTTGAAATTGACTCGATACGAACCTGCCCAGAATCTGGAAGTGAACAGACAACGACAATGAGCTGGTTTGATAATATCTCAATACAATTGTGATTTAACACAGTATTTTGTTATAGTATTGTTACATATTTATGTGAATGTATGTGAATTACCATTCAGGTCTTTGCTTATCCGTGTGTAGTATATTAAGTTGTTGTGTAGTTGTTGTGGTTGGAGGGTCAGGAGCCCTTCTGAGGGAGTGGCCGGAAACGGAAGTGACCGGAAACGGAAGAGGAAAAGACACGAGGAAAAAAGGACGAGTATTATTCTTCCTCGCCCCGCTCCGACAAAAGGTGGGATCGACCTTGCGCTGCGTGGAAAAGCGGCGTTCCGATCCGAAGCCTGTCTGGCGAGAGGAATTACCGGGACGTGTACTTGCCCGGTGGAGACGGCAAGTTGACGTGGGGCCGTGCATCGACCCCGCGTCTGGCCTCGTTCGCGGCACCGTCCAAACCGACGCGCGCGGGTCGCACGTTGGGGCCTAACGCGCCTTGCAAGCGGCGTGGGGTTTGGCTTGCTTGACCGTATCCGCTTCGCGTGGCCATGAGGGGCTGCAGCCACGGTGCCTGGTACGATACCTGCCCGGTGGAAACACGTCCACCCGGGGTTCGTTCAACCGCCCGAGTGCGGTGACGGCGACCATCCTCTTGGTCAGGAGGGGCCCAGAGACATTGTGCGGGACCGAGACCAAAAGGGTGTCGTGAGTACTCACCGGGACACACGTATATAAGATGGCCATCTTACTCATAGGAAAGTGCTTGTGAATTGGGAATTGTTGAGGGTTGTATATGGTTGATTGCTCGGGGAAAATCTCCGTGGTTGTGTCATTGCAATTGTATGGTCATTCCCATTGAAATATATCCTTGAACGTCAGTTGTCTCTTGGGTGAAATTCATATGGATTGCGTGGCGAAAGCGCATATATAATACAGCTTTCTGGCGAAGTTCCTCTCACGGTCCGGGGGTCACCGAGACCAGGTATTCACCGAGGGGACCACGTAACAGAATTGGGGGCTCGTCCAAATTACGATTTGCGGTTTCGCAATTGGGTCTACGTCCGGGATCTAAAATTGTATAAAATAATAAAATAATAATTTTTTTTTATTAATTAAAATTTATTAATTAATTATTAATTGGTAAATTTTTTTGAGAAATTGGGGTAAAGTCTTGGGTGAAGGTTAACAGGTGTTAACGATAGGCACCATGGCGTTTGTGGCACAGAACTTTGGGGTAACCCCGAGTGAGGCACAGTTCCGAGCGTTGCTAAAGTCGGACCTCTTGAAATTGGCCAAACATTTTAACTTGGAGGTCCGAACTAATTTGAGGAAGGCAGAGTTGCAGGCCACGGTGATACAATCTATGGTGGGATTAGGAACATGGGACGAGTTAGCCTGGGAGTGGCTACCCGAAGAACCAGAAGATGTTGAGCTCCGGAAACTGGAGTTGCAATTACGGAGCCAGGAACGGATTAAAGAAGAAGAAAGGAAAGCAGAAAAGGAAAGAGCAGAAGAAGAAAGGAAAGCAGAAAAGGAAAGAGCAGAAGAAGAAAGGAAAGCAGAAAAGGAAAGAGCAGAAGAAGAAAGGAAAGCAGAAAAGGAAAGAGCAGAAGAAGAAAGGAAAGCAGAAAAGGAAAGAGCAGAGGAAAGGAGAGTGGAACGAGACTCCAGGAAAGGATGAAAACAGAGGAAAGGAAAGCAGAAGCAGAGGAGAGGAGAGCTGCAAGGGAACTCGAAGCAGAGGAGAGAAAAGCGGAAAGGGAATTAAAGGAACGTGACATGGAGCTTCAGCAAGAAATCAAATTCAAGGAGCTGGAGTTAATGAGAGAACGGGGAGAGGCACCACCCTTGCTGACGGGGTCGACACCTAACCAGAAAACCTGGGATGTGGGCAGACATGTGAGGCTGGTTCCACCGTTCAGTGAAAAAGAAGTCGCGAAATTTTTTCCACACTTTGAGAAAGTGGCTCGACAATTAAACTGGCCGGAGGAGGCCTGGACCATACTCGTGCAAAGTGTGCTGGTGGGGAAAGCTCAGGAAATTTATTCGGTGCTACCAATGGACCAATGTGCAGATTATGAGGTACTGAAGAAGCACATCCTCAAAGCCTATGAGTTGGTTCCGGAAGCTTACAGGCAAAAATTCAGGAATGCCAGGAAGAGGGAGAGTGAGACCCATGTGGAGTTTGCCAGAGTGAAAGAAAACATGTTTGATCGGTGGTGTGAGTCAAAAGGAGTCGGGAAAGACTTCGAGACATTGCGGGACTTGATCCTGGTGGAGGAATTCCAGCAGTGTGTCCACGAGGACATCAAAGTGTACCTGCAGGAAAAGAAGGTACCAAAGTTGTGGGACGCAGCCACCATGGCAGATGATTATGCCTTAACCCACCGAATAGGGGTCCACGAACCTAACTCCTCGCCTAGATCTCCGCAGGGGAGGTGGGGAACAGCAGGTGCGGAGAACGACCATACATGGCGGCGGCCTCGAGATGATTATGGGGACAACTATGATACCCCACCGGTTCGAAATCAGAGGGATGCGGGCCCAAGACAAACTTATAGTTCGGGGGGCCCGAGGCAGACCCCGAGTTTTTCCTCCGGGCCGACTTGCGCGTTTTGCAAGAAACCTGGACACTTGATGTCCAGTTGTTACCTCATGAAAAGGGACAACCCAGAGCGGAGTCCGACTATTACAACTCCGAATGCGATGGCTAGCGTAAGAAATCGCCATCAAAAGGGTTACCAACCATTTATTTCAGAGGGATTTGTGTCACTGGATGGAGCCTCGACTAACCGGAGACCGGTTAGGATATTGAGGGACACAGGGGCCCATCAATCTTTAATGCTTGAAGGCATTTTGCCATGGTCCGAGGAGACGGCAACGGGGGATAGGGTGCGTTTACAGGGGATCGGGGGCGGTGTTAGTGCTCCCCTTCAGGTCATCCAGTTGGAGTCCGATTTGGTGTCAGGACCGGTCACCGTCGGTTTACAAGCCACGCTTCCTGTAGAGGGTGTATCTGTGGTTATCGGGAATGATTTGGCCGGGGGTCAAGTTTATGGTAACCAGAGGGTTGGTAAAGAGCCCAGCAGGGAAAATAACACCACACCAGCTCGGGATGGCGACAAAAGTGCCAAGTTATTTGTAGGGGGACTGAACTTCAAAACAGAGGAAGAAGTTCTGACCTCTGTCTTCAACAGATATGGGCCGCTGGTGGAAGTGCGGTTGGTAAGAGACTGGGAAACGCAACAGTCAAGAGGGTTCGGCTTTGTCACGTTTGCCAGCACAAAAGACGCCAGAGAGGCAGAGAAGAATTGGAATGGCAAGGATTTGGAGGGTCGGACCATAACAGTAGGGAAGGCATTTCGTAGGCGTCGAGAGGTCTACAGGAGAGGACAACTGGGCGGTAGTTTTGGTGGTGGCCGCAATCAATATTATTATGGAGGCTCCCTGAGTTACAGCAGCTCCCGAAGGAAGGATTGTCAAAGTAGTGGCCGAGAAGGAGACCGCTATTCAGGGGACTACAGGGACAAGTGGTCCCACCATAATTATTAGGGAAGTTCTGAGAAGTTGAAGCACTGAAGGCGGCGCAGCCGCCGAGCCAAGATTCCTACACGAATTAACCGTGAACGCCGTTCCTAAAGGCGTCCATGTAGTGAACTTTCATGCACGGACTAACCGTGAACTCCACGTTCCTCAAGGCGCCCATGTAGAGAACTTTCCTGCACGGACTAACCGTGAACTCCGCGTTCCTAAAGGCATCCATGTAGTGAATACTCGGCTTGGCCTCCCGGAAAAAGTGCTATCGAGTTGCCTAACTTTGGATCTTTGATCAACCCCTTAACCTTCATTCCCAAGAAACTGACGGTCAAAGTCAGAGGGTTGAGTTATCTGGTTTGTTTCTCCAAATTGGCCGGCAACGAAAGTTTTCGCTGGGTTCAAACTTTCTTTCTTGAAGGGGGGGAGTGTTACATATTTATGTGAATGTATGTGAATTACCATTCAGGTCTTTGCTTATCCGTGTGTAGTATATTAAGTTGTTGTGTAGTTGTTGTGGTTGGAGGGTCAGGAGCCCTTCTGAGGGAGTGGCCGGAAACGGAAGTGACCGGAAACGGAAGAGGAAAAGACACGAGGAAAAAAGGACGAGTATTATTCTTCCTCGCCCCGCTCCGACAAAAGGTGGGATCGACCTTGCGCCGCGTGGAAAAGCGGCGTTCCGAAGCCCGTCTGGCGAGAGGAGTTACCGGGACGTGTACCTACCCGGTGGAGACGTCAAGTTGACGTGGGGCCGTGCATCGACCCCGCGTCTGGCCTCGTTCGCGGCACCGTCCAAACAGACGCGCGCGGGTCGCACGTTGGGGCCTAACGCGCCTTGCAAGCAGCGTGGGGTTTGGCTTGCTTGACCGTATCCGCTTCGCGTGGCCACGAGGGGCTGCAGCCACGGTGCCTGGTACGATACCTGCCCGGTGGAAACACGTCCACCCGGGGTTCGTTCAACCGCCCGAGTGCGGTGACGGCGACCATCCTCTTGGTCAGGAGGGGCCCAGAGACATTGTGCGGGACCGAGACCAAAAGGGTGTCGTGAGTACTCACCGGGACACACGTATATAAGATGGCCATCTTACTCATAGGAAAGTGCTTGTGAATTGGGAATTGTTGAGGGTTGTATATGGTTGATTGCTCGGGGAAAATCTCCGTGGTTGTGTCATTGCAATTGTATGGTCATTCCCATTGAAATATATCCTTGAACGTCAGTTGTCTCTTGGGTGAAATTCATATGGATTGCGTGGCGAAAGCGCATATATAATACAGCTTTCTGGCGAAGTTCCTCTCACGGTCCGGGGGTCACCGAGACCAGGTATTCACCGAGGGGACCACGTAACAGTATCAATTTATGATTGTAGTTATGCTGTTTGGAATTGAGTGAATACAATTATTATTTTGAATTTCCAACCATACGGAACTCCTCCATGGTGGTGATCTAACGTCAGCACGGATTTAAATATTTGTTTATGTCACAAGTGGTCGTGAAAGTTTATTTTTCATATTAATGCTGTTTTATTTGTGATTGGAGTTATGCTGTTTGGAATGAAATTAGAGATAGTGAGTTGAAATAAATGAGGAATTGACGTGAGGGTTTCTACTTTCTAACCGTGATATTTGCGGATTCGCCTGATGCAGATTCACCATTGACTGGGTATAGAACCATTCAAATATGGTACGGTTTTCATGCAAGTCCTTCACAAACCAGCTGTCCATGCTTGATGTTCGACTACAGGTGGCACTGAAATGTGGAATTTATTGTTTCCATGGTTTAGTATTCACCATTTCCGCATTGCTTGTTTGCTTTCGGCTCCTCACCTAATATATAACAGGTTAATATGTACACTACATGATCAAAAGTATGCAGAAACCCCTTCTAATTAGTGGATTCGGCTATTTTAGCCACACCCATTGCTGACAGGTATACAGTCACGTGAAAAAGTAAGTACACCCCATGTAAAGTTTTGACTTTTTCAACATATTTCAACATACAGCTATTTGATCTTCATTTCAACAATATTGATAGATAAAGGTGATATAATATAACAAATATCATGAAACATTTACATTTTGTCGTCCATTGTACAATTTAAATAAACATAAATGCAAATTTCACATGTGGAAAAAGTAAGTACACCCCTACATTTATCACTACTTCAAATACCTAAAATTAGAATCAGGTGTACCAGCTCAGGTGCAAATCATTAAAACATCGTTGGAGGGGATCTTGGAGGAACCTGTCTTATTTAAACCTCAGACATTTAGTTTGGTTTGCTCTTTGTTGTTGAAGTGTGCGGCGTCACCATGCCTAGATCAAAAGAGCTCTCTGAGGCCTTCAGAAAGAAGGTTATAGATGCGTACGAGTCTAGGAAGGGATTTAAAAAGATCTCCAAACAATTTGAAATCAATCATTCGACTGTCCGGAAGATCATCTACAAGTGGAGAAGATTCCAAACAACTGCCAACTTGTTCAAGCCAGGCCACCCCAGTAGGTTCAGCCCGAAAGCAGACCGCAAGATGCTGAAAGAAGTCTCTAAGAACTCCAGAATGTCATCATGGGACCTACAGGTAGCTCTTGCCACTGTTGATGTCAAAGTGCACAAGTCTACCATTAGAAAGAGGCTGCACAAAATGATCGACATGGGAGGTGTGCAAGGAGGAAACCTTTGCTGTCCAGAAAGAACATGAGGGCAAGACTGAAGTTTGCCAATGAACACCGAGGCAAAGACCAGCACTTCTGGAACAATGTTCTCTGGACAGATGAGTCAAAGGTAGAGCTATTTGGCCACAGTACCAGAAGACATGTTTGGCGAAAACCAAAGACAGCATTTGACCGCAAGAACCTGATACCAACTGTAAAGCATGGTGGTGGAAATATTATGGTTTGGGCAGCTTTGCTGCATCAGGGCCTGGGCAGCTCACCATCATAGAATCTACTATGAATTCTTCATTGTACCAGAGGGTGCTTGAGGATAATGTGAGGCCATCTGTCGGAGTGTTGAAGCTCAACCGAAGGTGGACCTTGAAACATGACAATGACCCTAAACATACAAGTAAATCCACCAAGGAATGGCTGAAAAGAATGAAATGGAGGGTTCTGGAATGGCCAAGTCAAAGCCCGGATCTAAATCCCATCGAGATGTTGTGGGGGGATTTGAAACGAGCTGTGCATGAAAGAAAACCCCTCAAACATCGCACAGCTGAAAGAATTCTGTGTGGAGGAGTTGGCAAAAATTTCTCCCAGTCGATGTCAGAGACTGGTAGACAGTTATAAGAAACGCCAACTTGAGGTTGTTTCTGCTAAAGGGGGCAATACCACCTATTAGAGCCAAGGGTGTACTTACTTTTTTCACATGCAAAATTTGCATTTATGTTTTTTTTAAATATACAATGGACTACAAAATGTAAATGTTTCATGATATTTGTTATACTAGGGCATGCCCGTACTATATATATAGGACGTGCCCGTAAGTGCGTGATGTTACCGTACAATGAATGTATCGTCCCGACGCCGCAGCTCGGATGGCGCTGCAGTTAATCGGGCCCCCAAATTCCTCATCGACGATAACTAAACAATATATTATATGAATCGCACCGTACATACCTCCTTCTAGATCTTGTTCTTGTCTTGATATACTCACTCAGGCTCACTCTATCACGACTGAGTCCTCCCAGCTCCTCCAAATGGCGCCCGCTAGCCGCTACGTAAGTCCGGAAGTGACGTCCTCATTTGACTGTCCGGAAGGTCGCAAATCGCAGTTACGATGAATCGCAAATTAGTTTTAATTCGTTTTAAAACATAGTTTAACGGCAACATAGTTTGCCGACGGGAAATAAATGAATACGCTCTCAAATGTGCCATCCGAGGCAGAGTCTGTTCGCCACGTTCGGCACACGTGATAGCTCGCTGCTCTCTGATTGGTTGAATCGTTTTTTGGACATAGCTCGGTAACTACTTCTGCGATTAATTTAAAACCTTGAAAAGGCACATCCTCGGGTCCCCAGCAATATACCTGGCAAGTTTCAAGTATATCGGACCGGTAGTTGTCGAGAAACAGCGGTCACAGACAAACATACAAACATACAAACATACAAACATACAAACATACAAACAAACATACACACAGAGATTAGTGGAATTATAGATAGATTATATCACCTTTATCTATCAATATTGTTGAAATGAAGATCAAATAGCTCTATGTTGAAAAAGTCAAAACTTTACATGGGGTGTACTTACTTTTTCACATGACTGTATATAATCAAGCACACAACCATGCAATCTCCATAGACAAACATTGGCAGTAGAATGGGCCGTACTGAAGAGCTCAATGACTTTCAACGTGGCACCGTAATAGGATGCCACCTTTCCAACAAGTCAGTTCATCAAATTTCGGCCCTGTTAGAGCTGCCCCGGTCAACTGTAAGTGCTGTTATTGTGAAGTGAAAACGTCTAAGAGCAACAACAGCTCAGCCGCAAAGTGGTAGGCCACACAATCTCACAGAATGGGACCGCCGAGTGCTGAAAAGTGTAGCATGTAAAAATCATCTGTCCTCGGTTAGAACACTCACTACCGTGTTCCAAATATTGCCTCTGGAAGCAATGTCAGCACAACAACTGTTCATCAGGAGCTTCATTAAATAGGTTTCCATGGCCGAGCAGCCGCACACAAGCCAAAGATCACCATGCGCAATGCCAAGCGTCGGCTAGGGTGGTGTAAAACTCGCTGGCATTGGACTCCGGAGTAGTGGAAACGCCTTCTCTGGAGTGATGAATCACGCTTTACCATCTGGCGGTCCGACGGATTAATCTGGGTTTGGGGGATGCCAGGAGAACGTTACCTGCCCGAATGCATAGTACCAACTGTAAAGTTTGGTGGAGGAAGAATAATGGTCTGGGCTGTTTTTCATGGTTCGACCGAGGCTCCTTAGTTCCAGTGAAGGGAAATCTTAACGCTACAGCATACAATGACATTCTCGACAATTGTGTGCTTGCAACTTTGTGACAACAGTTTGGGGAAGGCCCTTTCCTGTTTCAGCATGACAATGTTCCCGTGCACAAAGCGAAGTCCATACAGAAATGGTTTGTCGAGATCGGTGTGGAAGAACTTGACTGGCCTGCACAGAGCCGTAACCTCAACCACATCAAACACCTTTGGGATTAATTGGAACGCCGACTGCGAGCCAGGCCTAATCGCCCAACATCAGTGCCCGACCTCACTAATGCTCTTGTGGCTGAATGGAAGCAAATCCCCCACAGAAATGTTTCACCATCTAGTGGAAAGCCTTCCCAGAAGAGTGGAGGCTGTTATATCAGCAAAGGCGGGACCAACTCCATATTAATGCCCATGATGTTGGAATGAGATGTTCGATGGTCGGGTGTCCACATACTTTTGGTCATGTAGTGTATTTATGTATACAGTATATATATATATATATTGTTACAGACGCGGTTGTGGATGTTAGTTTACCGAGCGGTTTGGTATGACCGCGTCTGCACAGTTTACCCGATTATGCTCGAACGTTGACTAAGTCGCGCTATGCTAAATCAATGATTGAAAAGACACAACGGCTGGATTAAAATGACACGACACCAAGGGTTCAGTTCTCAAGACCTCCGGAGGAGGTTATATTAGGGCGGAAGGTCAGATTACAACGACAAGAGGGACAGCATAGAAAGGCAGGCACTTAAACACGGTCTTATCTTAACCCCGACAGACGACAGATAAACGGGACAAAACTGACTCACACGGGGATTGATGGCAAGGAGGGGCAGGTCTTCGATGGCTCAAGGTGCACCTTGGCTCAGGGGCAAAATCGACCCGGTCCAGTCCAAAGATGCGGGAGGTCTCACTCAGCGCTCGGAGGTGGTGACTTGTCTTCTCAAGCTGGGGGCGCATCTGACGTCACGTCCGGTAAGTGGCCGCGTATATCCGGCGGGGAGTGACACGCCCTCGGCTCGTTAGCTCCGCCCCAGATGGAATCGGCCCGTTGCTTCTCATTGGGTGTGGGGGGGGTTTACCGGCTCCGCCCTTGACGAGGGGCTGACAGCCAGCCCCTTCGTGGTAACCCCGTGGAGCGCATGGCCAATGGCGGCTAACCAGCCGGAGCGAGGACGCACACTCCCCGCGCCGCGCCGCCCCCAATCTCCTCTGTTGTTGTAGTTGTTGTAGTTGTTGTAGTTGTTGTTGTTGTTGTTGTTTCATGGGGAAGATGGGAGGAGGTAAGGGGAGGTCCTAAACTCACTACTGGTGCCATACAATCACATTCTGGTGCAACGAAGAGTCAGAATTAATGGAAACGAGTCCTTAACTGACATAGACTAAGAATAACTAGCAAGATGTCCTATAGTTGTCTACGTGAGATGCGGTGAACCTGGGCACGACATTTAATGGGGGAAAAAGGGGAAGGTCGGTTCTACAGAGTGTTATTTACAGGCAATGGGACTAGGGAATGGGGGATTGGGGATAGTTGGGGAGTATTGGGGAAATAGGGGAATATTTACAAGCGGATATGGAGGCCAAATGCCATATCCGCAACATTGCACCCTTCTCTACCCTCGGGGCGTCCCGACCCGATAAATTTTTACCTATTTTAGTGTGGCACTCAGATGTAGTTCCCTCTACTATTAACTCTACCCTGAGTGCGACAGTTTTACAGATATTCACAAATGAGTAAATATGTCCCCCTGCGACGTTGCACCCTTCTCCTCACAGAAACACGCCCACAGGATAACCGAATTGCGGAAAGAATTCGCAAACTAAACATACAGCCGGTAGGGAGCATTATTTACAAGACTACGCTGATATTTACACTACGATCCAGGACCTGTTTTTGGAGGAACACATGCAGATGTTATGCATAGAGAGAGCACGCATGCCAGCATCGATACACCAACCCACGAGTGCTCTGTGGCCTTACGGCCTTTAATAATGTGCAGAGCACCCCTTCCAAGCACCAAAAGCACCACCCCATCACACAGTGAGCACCATCCGGTGCACCAATAAAGTGTTTATGAATCATTGTGTGGTGTCGCAGCCGGCCGATGTTCTGCCGCTGGTCTTGCCTTCGTGTGGTGCACTTGGCCTTCTTACTTCCTTAGAAAAATAAAGAAAGGCGCCAACCGCGTCCATTTCTTTATTGTGGCCGTCAGGGGGCCAACTGTTAGTGGTTCACCTTGTATGGCATAGGTGCCACGTTGACCCATAGGTCCATACACGGGTGGTGCTTGGCCGCAAAAGAACTGCGGTCCATTGTGGGTGGCCACAAACATTGCGGTCCATATGGTGTATCGATCCAGGCAGCAAGCAGCGAAAGTGCAGGCCCACAACTGCGGATCCAGCACCTCTCTCTCCTCTCTCTCTACCCCAAAGCCAGATCCTCGGAGGTGGGAGACAAAAGAAGCAGACAAGTGAGTAAGGTGGTAAGGGTGCAAAAGTGCACGCAATATAAGATGATGCACACTGGGGGCACATGGGAACCAGGTGAGACAGGTACGTTCCTACCGTACGCCCCCCCCCCCCACCAGGTAACCTACATGGCCCCTCCCTTACCCCTTACTGTATCCACAAAACACAACACTACCCATAAACATCTACTTTACCAATCAACAAACGTCCCTACTGTCTTCCCCGTTCCTCCCATAAACCAAATTCGTCTTCTCTCCCTCCTAACCAATCAAATTTGCCATTTTCAACTCTCATCAAAATTTGCCATCTCCAACTGAACATCAAAATTTGCCATTACCAATTCATCATCAGTCCCTCCTAAGGAGGGAGAGATGGAATCACCCCAATGTCTCATCCACGTCGTGATGCGTCTCACAAATCCACACAGCAATTCTCCTTCCTGCAACACAAACAAAGAAAACACAGGTGTGGAGTCATCATCACCACAGGTAAGTGGCTGCGTATGGTGCGACAGGTTCATCAATCCTAACTATTTCCTAAATGACTTTAACAACTTTACACTACCCGGGGTCTTTCTCCTGCCAAACCATTGGCCCTCTTACACTATGGGTTCTAAAAACCAATTCCCATTGGCCAAACTGTGGTGCTCTTCAATTTGGGGTCTCACTCCCCCGATTCATCTCCCGGTGCCCTCGCACAATTTCTGGGCTGTGGCGTGTACCTCTCCCAGCGGGTCTACCCACCTGCACACCTCCACCACTGCAGTTGCCTCCGAGCTTACCTGCTCCTTACCCTAACCTAACTACCTGGGGAAGGCCCTCTGGCGCTCTCCCCACTCGGTGCCCTCTCTGGCACTGGGCTGCCCGATCCACACCCGGGATCCTCAGGCACCCACTCACAACTACCGGCTCCCAGAGCCCACCTGCGGCCTCACCTGGCCGACATCCTCACAGTGGTGGAGTGCCCAACCAACTACACACACTAACAGGCTACACGCCCAGACATTTCCACAACACTAATGCACCCATCCACAACACCATTCTGCAACCGCACCACAAATGCCAATATCCAACCACAATTTACCTATACCCTCTACCTAACACTTACACTACCCGCCCCGGGTATCCGTGATGGGGGTCCACTCTTCCCCCATTCACACCTTCGCACCATGCACACCACTCCGTACCACTTACTCCAACTCTCTCCACACACCTGTACTTGCACACCTGTGCTCTCATTCTTGGTGCCGCCTGCACCCTTCTCTCCCCAAGCGCATTCGCGCTGATCCACACACTCATTACTCACATACTGCTCCACACACCTGTCCAGTTGCACACCTGTGCAATCACACCTGTTCAATTCTCACACACACGGCATCATCTCAGCTAACTACTCCCTTCTGAAACTTGCGCTTCCCAGTCGTCCCTTTAAACTATTGCGCTCCCTCGTCATTATCATCCATACTAATCTACCTGCGTCCCCACTACAGGTATCAGTCACTAACTAAACTTAACGTTACCTAATGTCAACTTCGCTAGATCCCTATCAATATAACCTAACCCACCCGGGCTAGTTTTCACTGCCATACACCCCATAAGCTATTGCTCCTTTGCCCCCACCTGGGAAGGGCGGCAGGGATGCCAGCCTTACCCACCGGGCCCATCGCTCACTACCAATTTTGCACATCAAATTTCAACAAATCAAAAATTTGGCCAATCACTGCCCATCATCTGCCAATCACTACTGCCAATCCCTTGCCAATCATCAAATTTTGTTTTTCTCTAATTTTGGGGCCAAAACACTATCCTCATCACCCAGTCTACTCACTAATGCCTCTCGGTGCGCCAATTCCTATCCAAAGCCCGGCTTCGTAAAGCCAAGCCATGAATGCGGGTTGTTTGGGGCCAGCGGCTGGACACGTCCCGCATTCGGTGCAGGGAAGGAGGTTTACCCGGGCCGAGATCCCACGCACCATCTCGGCACGGAGCCATCCCATGGCTCGATCTCGGCCTGCCGGAATGCCTCACCAAAAAGTGGTCGCCATGACGACCCTTCCTTTCCAGCCGCCCGCTCCGCCTAGTGGAGCACGGACGCGGCCGTTCAAAGCGAGGCCCAGCACGCACCGAGGGCCCGATTCGGCTAAAAGTCGCTCTAACCTCTAAACCGGTTACCGTCGATGCTTCACCTGGACGCTTACACCCCGCAGCCCGTTCCTTGCTCACACATCCAGCCGTTCCCATGCTCCTCGTACCTTTCCTTACACACCCAGGTACACCCATTTCACTCACAGCCTTGGTCACACACCTGACCACCGAACACTTTGGCACACATTCGTTGGTCGCACACCTCACCAACACACCTCTTCGAGCCCCCTCCTCGGTCACCTCCTCTGTGACAATCACAGGTATGCTCTCATTCGCACACCCAACCACGTGCCTCACCACCAACTCCAGCGTGCATTCCCACTCACGCTCTACCATTCCAGGTGTGCATCCTTCCATCCCAGGTGTACATCCTCGCTCACCTGTCACAACCAACTCACTCTCCTTGTCACTCTCACTACTCTCACCTCCACTCTTGACAACGCACTCACCCTTACTCCCGACAGCGCACTCTTTCCTCATGCACCTGTCCGTTACACACCTTTCCCGCGCACACCTTTCTCGCGCACACTCTCCCGTCACACCCTCTGTAACACTCACCACACCGCGCTTCCATGTGCTCCCTCGCACACGCGCTACGACCGACTCATTCTCGCCAGCACCCTCACTCCTTGGCACGCACTTTTTCCTCACACACCCCAGAGTCGGACTTTCTCGCACACCTCCTTTTTCGCACACCAGACCTGTCGCACACTTCACCAACGGCCTCTCACGAACACCCGGGTCCATCTCGACCCCCAAGCTTCTTAAATCACCTGGCGCATCATACGCACGACCATATTGGTCACCACTTACACCGGGTCTTCTTCCTCTTCGCTTCTCCTCCATCACCTGCGAATCCCTCATCCGGTTAATGAGCACATCATCACGATCCAAACACAGACTTTGGACCAATTCTTTTATCTCCTCTTTTATCTCTTTCTTATCCTCTCTCCGTCGCTTCTTAATTTCGCTCACCCCTTCTTCCACTTCTTCTAATTTCTGCTTCACCTCTTTTATTCCCCGGTACGTCTCCTCAAGCTCGTCCTCCAAGGCTACCTTGACCGTTTCCATGTGCGTCCTCACCTGCCGGTCCTTCGTCTCCATTACCTCTACCACCTCGTCCAACCTCGCTGTCAGTCCCTCACGTACCATCTGACATTCCCTCTTCGTCGCTATCAAGTCATCTTTTAGTTCTTTCTGTGTCGCTTTTAATCCTCCTAATACCGCAGTGTTCCTTTGAACCTGCTCCGTTAGTCCTTTTTGTCCCTCCGTCAGCTGTTCCACCTCCTGCGTCAGGTCCTCTATGCCCCCTTGTAACTTTACAGTCCCCTTTCTCACCTCCTTCTCCATGTGCTCCTTACAGTGCCTCACCTCCTCGCGCACTCCTCCGACCTCCTCACTCACTCCTCTTCTGATCTCCTCTCCCATCACTTGCATCTCCTGCCCAGATGCCACCCTCATCTGCTCCATTTCCTCCCTGTGAGCATCCAGTTTAGTTTCTACCCCCATTCTGACCCCCTCTATCTGCTGCCCCATTTGGTTAACTTCCCTTTCCGCTTGGTCCCTCATGTCCCTCAATTTGCCTTCCATCCTGTTTTCTAACCCCTCTAACCCATTTCTCACCTCTTTTATCCCATTGTCTAACCCCTCAAAATTTTTGTCTACCTTCTCACCAGTACCCCTCGCTTCGTCCCTCATTACCCCCATTTGGTTTCCCATTACCCCCATACTGCTTTTCAAACCTCTAATTTGGTCTCCCAATTGCTCACCCATTTGTTCCATAAGGGCCCTCATTTGCAACATAAAAAGGTTCGGATCCACCAGGGACGCTGCCACGGTCGCGGGCGCGGTGACCAGCGAGGCGCCATTTTGCGCCCCCGCAACGTCGGGCGCAACGACGCTATTTTGTGTGTCTGCTACCCTCGCTGCTTCGCTCTCCTCGCGTCCCTCAATTTGGTCCTGGACCGACCCTGCCTCACTCTCCCCTACCGGACCCCAGCTGTCTTGATCCGCCATAGCGCGACTTTCAAAATTCGGGTTTTTATTTCCGTAAAACAAATCAAATTTCGCCGTTATAATTTCGAGCGCGGGAAACGCGCTCCGGATCGAATTCTACCTCCCCAACACCAATTGTTACCCTAGTGGTACAATTGGTGTTCCAAAATTTGGGCCTAATAAATTTAGTCCCAGGTCCGAATCCGACACTCCTGACACCAATTGTTACAGACGCGGTTGTGGATGTTAGTTTACCGAGCGGTTTGGTATGACCGCGTCTGCACAGTTTACCCGATTATGCTCGAACGTTGACTAAGTCGCGCTATGCTAAATCAATGATGGAAAAGACACAACGGCTGGATTAAAATGACACGACACCAAGGGTTCAGTTCTCAAGACCTCCGGAGGAGGTTATATTAGGGCGGAAGGTCAGATTACAACGACAAGAGGGACAGCATAGAAAGGCAGGCACTTAAACACGGTCTTATCTTAACCCTGACAGACGACAGATAAACGGGACAAAACTGACTCACACGGGGATTGATGGCAAGGAGGGGCAGGTCTTCGATGGCTCAAGGTGCACCTTGGCTCAGGGGCAAAATCGACCTGGTCCAGTCCAAAGATGCGGGAGGTCTCACTCAGCGCTCGGAGGTGGTGACTTGTCTTCTCAAGCTGGGGGCGCATCTGACGTCACGTCCGGTAAGTGGCCGCGTATATCCGGCGGGGAGTGACACGCCCTCGGCTCGTTAGCTCCGCCCCAGATGGAATCGGCCCATTGCTTCTCATTGGGTGTGGGGGGGGTTTACCGGCTCCGCCCTTGACGAGGGGCTGACAGCCAGCCCCTTCGTGGTAACCCCGTGGAGCGCATGGCCAATGGCGGCTAACCAGCCGGAGCGAGGACGCACACTCCCCGCGCCGCGCCGCCCCCAATCTCCTCTGTTGTTGTAGTTGTTGTAGTTGTTGTAGTTGTTGTAGTTGTTGTTGTTGTTGTTGTTTCATGGGGAAGATGGGAGGAGGTAAGGGGAGGTCCTAAACTCACTACTGGTGCCATACAATCACATTCTGGTGCAACGAAGAGTCAGAATTAATGGAAACGAGTCCTTAACTGACATAGACTAAGAATAACTAGCAAGATGTCCTATAGTTGTCTACGTGAGATGCGGTGAACCTGGGCACGACATTTAATGGGGGAAAAAGGGGAAGGTCGGTTCTACAGAGTGTTATTTACAGGCAATGGGACTAGGGAATGGGGGATTGGGGATAGTTGGGGAGTATTGGGGAAATAGGGGAATATTTACAAGCGGATATGGAGGCCAAATGCCATATCCGCAACAATATATATATATATATATATATATATACAGTATATATATATATATATATATATATATATATATATATATATATATATATATATATATATATACATATATATATATATATATAATTATATATATATATATATATGTATGTGTGTGTGTGGCACAACTCGAGTTACGAGATGCTACTTGTCTATTTGATTCCGATCATCGTTTTTATTCCTTTATATCCCAGCACAAACACTACACTAGAGCTAAGTAAGCTCTGTGTGCCACTCGAGAATCAAATCTCGTGCCTATTCCCTAATCCACTTACACAAGGATTGGCTGTGAAAATGAATGATTGATATCTGCAATGGCGATAATGTTAAGCTTTGGAGAAGGCAGATTGCATATTGTGTCTCAGATTTGGCGTTCGAAGAGCTACGTTTTCATATAATGTTCCTCTTGATCGAGTATCATTGGGATGATCAATTAGTCTGTGGCCTTATATAGGTTCTAAAAAAAAATAGGCAAAATTATTGTACAATTTTCAGGATGCGATTAGTGTTTCAAATCGGCAATGTGGAAGAAATAATGTTTTCATCATGCTCAGAGTCGTATTGATTTTTCATGCCAAGTCACAAATAATGAAACTGATCAATTTGCGCACCATCGCCATTGGACGTGCGTTTTAGAGGAGCGAGACGATGAACGTGGGTTGATATAAAAATGAGCCGCAACTCCAAAGTTTGTCGGGGAAAAAAATATTCGGGAATTTTTTGGCGCTCGGGGTCAAAGTGCAAGTTTGCGGTTTCGACGGACGAAGAGACGCTCATCGTGGTTGAGATTGGCGGCCCACGATGGCCCATCGGTCCAGAGCACCACCCGTGGCACACTTATCCGGCACGGGAAGGAGATGTCCTTTTGCTCCTCCCAAAGAGGAGGGTGGGAAGGAGGGGTGGAGGGTTGGGGGTGTTAGCTCCACCGCCTGCCCTTGCCGCAAGACTCGCCCAGCATCATGTGCGAGGACTGCCTCGGCTACAGCGGAGCTGGCGGACGGCCCTTCGCCTAGGTGGCAAACAGGTAAGACCTGCTTAACCTCCCTTATCCTCTCGTTATCGCCTTCCGTGATTCGTGGGAACGGAGCCGTAGCTGCGTCGATCCCTTTGAGCGAACATTGGGGGATTAGCTCATAAGCGGTCTGCGGTACGTGGTGCTGTGGTTTTGGGTGCTCTCAGGTGGTGCCGAGTGCGGGACGGAGGTCAAAGGTGAATTACAATCGCGTCCCGTAAGCGGATCTGAAGAGAGGATGTGTTTACAAATCGCTGCCATGTTTGCAGGTGTCCGCTGATTGTTTCCTCTCGAGTTTCGTGCATCGTTTGTTCGCAGGTAAAATACTGTAATCTATCGTATAATCAATTTGTATCGAGTAATTCCTTAAGGAAAAACACCTTTTGTACTCGCGATGCTTTTGTCGATGATCTCTTAACTAGCAGAATGAAACTGAGAGTGTGTCGGAGGATCATGAGATCCGGGACAGATCGTCCAGAAGTTTCCCCTCCAACGTGTCTGTTTGCGCGGGAAAAGCGCGAAGAGGTGTTGTCCGAGTTCTCCACAGTTGACAATTCATCTGGAATTAGCCGATGGAATTCCTTGGGAAAAGAAGCAACCGAGGAGTGTCACGACGGAGAGAGCTCATGGAATCGCTGTGAATTTGCTCTTCCCGTGTTTCCTTGAATTTCCCATGTCCTTGCGCTGCCCTTTTCCATCAGCTTGCGCTGTTCCAAGATGGTACTTGTCGCTTAGGATCCTGTCAAACTTACCTTTGGACGAGACTGATCGGCAAGTCGGTAAAAAACGCGGGAAAATGTCACGCTCGCTTAGGGATGAGTGACGGACCGCGTGCTCACTCCTCCTTGCGTGATCGACTACGTGTCGAGGCTCAGCTTGTGCTCAGACAAATCGTGTCTATCTCAGATCATTACTTGCAGGACCTCGAAGTTGTGCAAACAGTTTTTCCAGAAGACTTACTTAAGCCAGATTTGGAAGACTAGAACCACCTGCTTCCTATGAGAACGTCCAAGGACGGAGAGGTCCATGTGTCCTCCTCCCTTTAATTATACATTTTCACGCTCGCTGAGCCGATGATGCTTATGCCGATGATGGTGATGCCGATGATGATGCCG
Organism: Myxine glutinosa; assembly: GCF_964187855.1. Lineage (NCBI taxonomy): Eukaryota > Metazoa > Chordata > Myxini > Myxiniformes > Myxinidae > Myxine > Myxine glutinosa. The sequence continues at coordinate 29,256,000 of NC_136266.1, read as the reverse complement.
ATGGTCCTAAGCCTCAGCCAAGTTATCATCCTCATTACCATAATAATAGTTAATAATAGTAGTAATAGGCATCTACAGCCATCCTTGGCCATGTGTGGAATGTCGGAGGAGGCCCTCACTTTTTCCACCTCTATCACCTCCGCCACCGAAGTTGGATGGGGGTTTGTTTTCACACCTGTCTGTTTGTGGAGAGGATATCTCAAAAGGTTGTGGACGGATGCGGACGAAATTTGGTGGAGTGATTGGATAAGTGACAAGGACGAAACGATTAGATTTTGGTGAAGATCCGAATCTGAGAATTTTAAAGTGATTCGACACCATTGATTTTGGTGAAGATCTCGATCTGGAACTGAGAATTTTAAAGTGATTCGACACTATAGATTAAAGTGAAGATCCGGATCTGGATCTGAGAATTTTAAAGTGATTCGACACCATAGATTTTGGTGAAGTTCCGGATCTGGATCTGGGAATTTTAAAGTGATTCGACACCATAGATTTTGGTGAAGTTCCAGATCTGGATCTGAGAATTTTAAAGTGATTCGACACCATAGATTTTGGTGAAGATCCGGATCTGGATCTGGGAATTTTAAAGTGATTCGACACCATAGATTTTGGTGAAGTTCCGGATCTGGATCTGGGAATTTTAAAGTGATTCGACACCATAGATTTTGGTGAAGTTCCGGATCTGGATCTGGGAATTTTAAAGTGATTCGACACCATAGATTTTGGTGAAGATCCGGATCTGGATCTGGGAATTTTAAAGTGATTCGACACCATAGATTTTGGTGAAGTTCCGGA